>NC_135855.1:28065466-28277966 GCF_031162955.1 Sander vitreus
GTTTTGGAGCAACATATGCTGCCATCCAAGCAATGTCTTTTTTCAGGGACGGCCCTGCTTATTTCAGCAAGACAATTCCACATTCTGCGCGTGTTACAACAGCGTGGCTTCGTAGTATAATTGTGCGGGTACTAGACTGGCCTGCCTGCAGTCCAGAACTGTCTCCCATTGAAAATATGTGGCGCATTATGCAAAATACAACAACGGAGACGCTGGACTGTTGAGCAACTGAAGTTGTACAGCAAGCAAGAATGGGAAATAATTCCGCCTACAATGCTTATTGAGTGTTGTTAAAAGGAAAGGTGATGTAACACAGTGGTAAACATGCCGCTGTCCCAGCTTTTTTGGAACGTGTTGCAGGCATCAAATGGAAATGAGTGAACATTTGCAAAAAAAATAAAGTTGATCAGTTTGAACATTAAATATCTTGTCATTGTAGTGTATTTAATTGAATATAGGTTGAAAATGATTGTATCATTGTATTCTGTTTTTATTTACGTTTTACACAACGTCCCAAATGCATTGGAATTGGGGTTTGAACAAAAAGGTAAAATACATATTGAATATCTGAACGGATTACTGCAATTGACCGTAATCTAATCTCATATTCCTACATAAGGAGGAGCTGCAAATCCAAACATTTTAATGAAGCATTTAAGCTTTTCAGCAGATTGATTTGCTAAAGGGTTATTTCTTGAGACTTCATGTGCACACAAAACCACCTGTTGGTCAAAGACTGTACATTACTATATTTTGCGCCAGTAAATACTGGGAATAAGGACAGTCGATGAAAAAAATGAACCAAAGCAATGTAATACATTTATAGCCTATCAATAAAGTGTCTATTTTATGATAAGTAGGCATATGATTGTATAGCAACTGTATCGTTCTTGTGAGCAATGCTTCAGATGTGTGTAATCAATCCTTTGGTAAATAAGTGTTTCATAATAGTGGCAGGAGGGCAGTGAATGTACTACTGATGTAGTATAGGGGAGACTTTATTCGTTTTATTCATTTCATTTCTAAACTGTGTTAGGGCGTAATTGATGACATAATTGGTATATGTCTAAACGATACATACAACCATAGAAACAACCCTCGATACCATGGATGTATTAAGATAACTCGAAACGTAACATCACTTTTAGCCCAAGCATAATTGTGCATGTAGAAATTACGCCCAAACTGAAGAGGGCAGTAGTAAGCGATCGCTGTGCTTATTCTGTCAGAACCGAAGAAGAAGGCCATGGAACACTTTCCAATCGTGGAAATGGCGCTTTGCGGTGGAGAAGCCTGAAGTCCGAGGGAGCAGCTCGTGCCTGTCATTCAATTGGAGCGCCCAGAGGGCTTTACACATGAGTTGTATTTTAAAAAGGAGCAGATTATGACAGAGGAGAAAAGCAATCGGGATATTCATCAAGGAAAACTAAACATTGGTGGCTCTGATAAAGCCGTCAACATCTTCGGACAGGTAGCTAACGTTAGAGTACGTTGACGTTGGTAGCCGCTAGCGGCACATTGCATCACGTTTTCCAGCTGAGAGAAAGCTAACACGGCTAACGTTAGCTCACGAAACTCACTTAACTAATATGCTGGCTAAATTCACCGAAAAGATTCACAATAAGACTTGTTACTGACGAAGACTAGCTAGCTGTACCGTGATGTTGCCAGTAACGCTAGCTACAAGCTAGTTAGTGTTGTATTACTAGACTACACAGCTAAACGTTACATTACAGTACCTTTGCACTGTTACAGCTAAAGCTAGCTAACGTTAAAGCAAGACTACACAATTACCTGTGTCGTAGCTAGCTAACTATCTAAATTCCCAGATTCAAGTAAAGACAAGAGAAGGATGTTTCCTCTGGTAAATAGTAACGTTGCTGCTGGTTTTCAGCACCAAAGTGGGTCATGGAAGAAATAACGTGCATAACCAACTGCTTTGCTAACATTTAACGCGAGCAGAAAGTAGCATCCTAACGTTACCTCCGGCTAGACTAGCTAGCTAAATTAGCCGCCCTGACTTAACGAGCTTTAGAGTTTAATTTTAGTCAGCGTTGTGGATAACGTTAGTTGATTTGTTGTAGCACACACATCCATAACTTAATAAAAGACACAACGCGAAATAACTGCTGCCATCTTTGAATATAGCTAGCTAGGTCAGCTATCTTAACTTTACTAGCTAGATAAACTGTAATCCTGCGTGACCTTGCAAGCTAACTGGTTAGCCTGCTAATGTACTGAGAAAATGTGTAAGGCAGCTACCAATCCGTATTCAGCACTGAATAACATTCGCATACTTTTAATGTGTGGTTACTGTGGTATGTGTTTAACAGCACTGTGCATTACATTGTGCAAACAAAGCAACCGTTTGTTTGTTTACATTATGTCAAGCTAGCTCAACGCTAACAACTGCAGTTGGTGAAGCTAATCTATACTATGCTGATGCTAACGACCAGGCTAACATTAGCCAGTTAAGTGACGTTTAAACATATATAACGTCTAAATAGTGTCTGATATGTTTGACGACTACATTTAAAAGTAGCTCTGGGTTGTATCAACATTGTTATGTAGTGTCACGCAGATATTGATACACGTGAGCGCTAGATTTCGTATTTGCTGAAGCAGATTTGTTGTTTGAATCATCTTATTTTTGTTTTAAAATCTTTGCCTCTTTCAATAGTCTGTGGCGAGGCGACGTTTTTTAAATGCATGCATTGTGCTTGTTTAGTTGGTAATTGTTATTATTATGTCTACATGTTTAATCTAACGCCATTGCATGTGGCTGCGTAGTGACAGGCTTGTTGCGCGGGAGTTCACTTGAATCCACTGTGTTTTGCGTTGTGGTCATAGAGGGCAGTATTGTGTCCAATTTCGCACACTGTAATACTGACGGGCGAATTTCCATTTAGGTCGAGTTGGCCTTGAAAGCACTGTGTATATCATACTGCTGGAGATGATAATATCTTGTTGGAGCACTAGTGAAATAACAAGGCTGAGGGATAGCATAAACATTCAAAAATGGTTGTGACATAAGAATAAATAGAAATCAACACATGGGAAAACACGATAATACAAATACTACTGTTGAGGTCTTAAGTTTTAACATGTTTTCAGATAATACAGATTTTGTGAGTTTAAGAAAAAATGTATTGGCATTGTCAGTGGGTCTGGAGAGGGTTTAAAAGAAAAAGGCCACTTCAGGGGGGTATTTTGACCAATGATTTGAATCGTGCTTTACTCTGGCACTTTATCATAACTCATTGTTATAACTCACATCTGCAAACAGATGTGTAGCAGTATATCATGTGGTGTTGTTGATTAGAAAGCGAACCCAGTTGCAGCACCAGTTGTCAGCAAGTTTGCTGACAGCACATTTCCTGACAACTGTGGGTGCAACTGTGGATTGAAAGACCTCTTTTGTGCTTTAAAACCTGATCGAGCAGATAAATCCTGAAGTGGATTTATGGAAAAGGGAGGGCTCAGAAAGAGTGTTTCACTGATTGTAATTGTACTTTGACTTATTGATGAACATACGTCAAGGAGTCTTTATTATCCCAGAGGGGCAATTCGTTGTGCAGCAATAGAATGCAACATAAACAACACATAAGCCATACAAACAACAGACACTATAAATAGAGGACACAAATAAATACATACTACACAGAAGTCCACATCTCACATTGAATTAACGTAACCTAGGGCATGGTGATATTGACAAAATACAATTACATTTTGACCACAAAACTTTAGTAACAAGTGTGCAGTATTTTAAGGGAACTGTATGTGAAATTTTAATTTACTAACTGCTGTTTCTAACATACTGTATGTCCTGTGTTATTGTTTATACAGTGAACAATGCATGACCTGACTGCCCAAGTCACCAGCAGCCTGCTGCCTTTCCCAGGAGTGACTATAGATGCTATAGGGGAGGATGAGATCACCCTAGACTCTGTGCTACATGGGAAATTCACTATTGGTAAGCCTATTTTTACTGAGCAATATTTTCTATAAATGTTTTTCTTCCTTCCATCCTTAGTTGCGATGACAAATGGAAGGTTTTAAAATTTCATTTAGTCCCAGTAGTTTTTAATGTAATCTCTTTCAATAAAAGGCTCGAAATCATGGAACACCTTCCCACCCGTATTAAAACACAAATGGAATCTAGCTTGGTGTAATCCAGGATCATAACCTCCCCTAACCTTTCATTTCCTTGTCTGTGTGTGAAGGCCGCAGCGGGCTGGCCTGGCTGGCCTGTGGCCCCCATCTGGAGGTTGTCCATGCAGTGACAGGAGAACGACTGTCTGCATACTGCTTCAGTGGTGGAGGCGAGCACCCCCCCGGTGTCCTCGCTGCCAGGGACTTCAGCTGGCTCAAACGGTCAGATTTCTTTCACTATCTATCTCTTTATCACTCTTTGATGTGGATTGTGATCAATGGAGACAATGAACTATTAACTACTATTCAAACTTGCAATACGTGATTGTAGTCCACAACTGTCAGAATCATCTGCTTACATACATTTGTTACAAAGAAAGCTTATTAGATGTGTATTATTAGTTGAGGAAATATCAAATGTTAACTTCTTTACTGTTTTATTTTACTAGGTCTGGTTTACTAGTTGGCTTGGAGGAAGCAGAGGGCAGCGTGCTATGTCTTTATGACTTAGGACTGTCAAGGGTGGTCAAAGCTGTGGTTATACCAGGCAGGGTGAGTTGGTGGTGCATCAAGGTCTCTCCTGTTCTTAGCTAGTAGAAATGGTCTTATGCTTTGAATCTGTATGCTAAAATTGTGGAGTGACAAATCCCTGGTTAAAGGCAACATTTCTAACATAATTTGAGTGATATATTTATATTTTAGAGATGCACCGATTACAATTTTCTAGGCCGATTCCGATTTTCTTTGAGTTAGGCCAGCCGATACCGATTTTAGCCGATTCTGATTTCAATTTTTTCTAACCTCTTTACAGCACACACAAATATTTATTTTCTATCTCTTCTTTAATAGAACATTTTTCACAGAACATAGACATTTTTTTGAACAGATAATGGATCACTATAAAATAGAACTAGAAAAGAACTATATAAATTACACAAGTGCAATGTTAGAACCATTTCCTACTAAAAAAAATGTGATTTTGGTTTTTGGTGTCGTCGGGTACGCGCGACACACGGCAGAAAAGTTGAGAGAAAGGAAAAAGAGTGTGTGTGTCCTTGAGAACTGTAACTCGTATAACTTATGTTGTCAGTTAATTGTAGCATTGACCGGCATGAAATTGGCATATGTCAGACTGACCTGCCGGTCATGGCCAAGCATGTGAAAACCGGCCAATTCCGGTCACCGGCCGGTCTATCGGTGCATCTCTAATATATATTAGGGCTGTCAAACGATAATTTTTTTTTTAATCGCATATTTTATCACATGATTAAAATTCTATTATTTTGCATTTTAGAACAGTTTTTAAGTACATATTAACAATCGAAAGCAATTTTTACCAGTACAACTTGACTGGGAATCAAATGACTGCAAAGAAAGTTATTTTATGAACTTGATTTTAAGATTTGTAATTATTTATTTACTGTAAACAAAAGAAAAATGTGTGAATCTGTCATTATTGCACAATTCCTAAAAAGTACCTAACTAAAAAACTAAAAATCCCTATCCTTACTAGAGTCAATATAGTGTTTAGTAACTCCTAAATAATGTTGATTACTCACTGACGTCCAGTGATCACCGGTTAATGAGCAGCTCATTTCTGCACAAGTCCGTGTTAACACAGCCCATCTCCACTCTTACCCGGCGACAGAGAAACAGGCTGGATAGTCTGGTACACTGTTGTTGCCACAACAACAAAAACACAGCAGTCTCTGAACTCGCGTTGGGAGTTTCGTTGAAGTATGATGTAATCCAGTTTTTGTCTAATGAGCGGACACTTGCAAGCAGGATTGATGGAACAGGTGGCCGGCTAGCGTTAGCTTTCCACCTAGCTAGGTTATACTCCAGCCCCCGTTTGTGTTTCACCCCTGAGGATGTCCCCCCGTGATCGGCAGCTGCTCGCTCCAGCTGCTGCTGCCCGCTCTGGCCACCGCTGCTCCCCGCTGGTCAAACTAACCTGTACGGCGGGCCACAGCAACCTCTTATTTACAACCATTCCCCCACATACCAAACCAGTATAACGCGTTAACGCTGACAGCCTATATATATATATATATATATATATATATATATATATATATATATATATATATATATATATATATATATATATATACACACACATACAAAACGATTAGCAGTCCAAGGAGACAAAATGTTTCTCAAAAACACCATAATGACGGCTCGTTTGGAATACGATCTCTTATTTTACGCAAATAGTTCACCAAAACGTGTTTCTGAAAACATTTTAAGCGAGAAATAGGCCATGCAGTAGCTGAATCTGTCTTCATTTCAGATTGACAACAATCGGTCGGTTTAAAAGATTTCCGTGAGCTTTTGAGAGGTGTTGAGCTGAGCCTGTCGCTCCTCATTTGCATGACTTTGCCTGGATTCAACTTTATGTAAATGAGGAGCGGGCGACTCGATGCCCCACTTTTCCAAAGTCCCCGCGACGCTACCAGAATGCATTGCACGGTTGCTCCCATAGAAATGAATGGGAATTTTGTCATCTCACCGTAGCAGATATTTGTTTTCAGCAGGTATTGAAGTAGAGAAAAAAATCGCAATTACGGACGTCAATTTTGAACTGTGTGGGCCTGTTTTTTCCTTTTCTTCTCTCCACCCTTTCTGGTGTCTAGATTACAGCTATTGAGCCGTTAGTGAGTTACGGCGGAGCAAGCACTTTGACCCAGCATCTCCACCAGAGTCTGCGCTGGTTCTTTGGCATTGCCGCCGTGGTAACGGATCTCGGTCATGTTCTGCTTGTGGACCTCTGTCTCGACGACTTGTCCTGCAGCCAAAGTGAACTGGAGGCTTCAGGTGAGGAGCGTGTGACAAAGTGTTGGGTTTATTAGTGATAGCATGTACTTTTTGTTTGTCCTCTGTCCTGTACCAACTGCTCTTGTGTTGTGACCAGTTCCCCTAAGTAGAACACCCTTGGAGTCTTGAAAAAAATACTGACACATATAGGCCTCTTTAGTGAAGTAGTAAAAGAGCTTATCTTGGTTTTCCGTTTTTCTTGCCACACACACGTTTGTTTCTCTATCTAAAACCCTCATCCCTTTTTATATTCTCTGTTCCCAGACCTGCAGGTAGTGACCAAATCTCCTGCAGAGATCCCCAGGCTGAGAGAAGTCAGCACCAGACAGGGCAGACATCTTTGTCTCCAGCTGAATGGGCCTAGTGGAGTTGGAGCCACAGCTCTGCAGTACATCTCAAGGACCAACCAGCTGGCAGTGGGATTTTCAGATGGATATTTACAGCTGTGGAACATGAAGACTCTAAAGAAGGAGTGAGTCTTTGTATTTCTTCAGACTTCCATATTTTTTTTAAAAGTGTGGAAGATGCTTGGGTGTCCGTCCTGGACAGCCTATCCCTTGAGTTGTATGCAACACTGGTACTGTTATTTGCAAAACACTCTATGCCCCTTAAGTACTTTTACATTACATGCAGTTTTCCTATCCCAACATCCATTTACTAATGCTAGAATGGATTTATTAGGAGCCATATGTAGTAATTACAAGAGTATGTGCAGCTATAATATACTGCAATTTTAAGAATCATTGTTAGGTAAATAAAAATCAGTGTATGTGTATATTCATTTTTGTTTGATGTTTTTTCATGTGGAGATACCACTCCCAGTTAGAGGGTGGCAGGGTGCCTGTGCATGCCTTCACCTTCCAAGAGCCAGAAAATGACCCTAGGAACTGTTGCTACCTCTGGGCTGTCCAGTCTTCTCAGGACCTGTAAGTCTTTCATGAAACTCAATTTTACTATGTTCTTTGTTTTGACTATAAAGAGGTGAAGTCATGGTGTCCTGTCGCCTCTTTTACACTAGCTAATGTGAAATTTCTTTCATCGGTCTGAAATATGAGGCGAGTTACAGGGTTGTACTATCCATAATCTAAGACAAATCGGCATCTATTACAGCAGTTGCTGTAGAAATTGAAACCTTTGTGATTTTAACGAAGGTAAACAATTTTGTGCGCACAGAAGAAAAGCTCCCATGGAAAAAAAAACTACAAGCACAACAGTGGAGGTACTAATGTTATCATTTGTCCATAAAACTCACCAAAGCCGTCTTCAAATTTTTTTTAATAAAAAAAAAAAAAATGTTTTACTTTCTAGATTTAATCTCTGCTGTCTAAAAACTGGTACAGCGTTCAGTCCTTGCTCCTGTTGTAATAACAGACATGTCAGAGCTAATCGTTGCCCCTTCACTCACTTGTGGATCCGCCTCTTCTGTTGAGCCGCGGCGTTTAGCCTGTTAAATGCCGCTAAAGACTGTTTGTTTTTCAAAATTTGGTGTTAAACATATCAGTGGGAGGGGCACCTGAATAGCTCACCTGGTAGAGCGTGCGCCCCATGTACAAAGGCTCAGTCCTCGTCGCAGCGGCCTCATGTTCGACTCCGACCTGTCACCCTTTGCTGCATGTCATTCCCCCTCTCTCTCCCCTTTCACATCTTCAGCTGTCCTATATAATGGCGTTTTTCCACTGCTAGTACCAGCTCGGCTGACGGGTTTGTTCAGGACACCCCCGTCGCTTTCACGTCACCTTATGGTATCGGCTCAGCTTGCTTGGAACCTCAACGGAGGTGGTACTAAAAAAAGTACCTGTTAGCAGGTACTAGGGATGCACCGATCCAACTTTTTCGGTCCCCATACCGATACCAGGGCTTTGTGTATCTGTCGATACCCGATACTGATTCAATACTGTTGTTGAATTAATAATACATTGTATACCTTTTGCACCTTATACCTTCCTTCTACCATGTGGAAGAGACTAAAGGCACCAGACTTTCCTAACTAAACATTACTTTCCTAACTAAGACAAAATAACATAGATGTAATGTATTGAATTCTTATTTGTTATTTAAAAAACAATTGTGCATTCAAATCGAAAATATAATGTAATCAAACTTCTTAAATGTATTTAAATAAATAACAATAATGGGCCTTTATGTAGGTTTATACTCTACTGTCAGGAGTACATAGAATATCACAAACATTTTAATGTCATCATGTTTACTAAAAGCTTTGATTACTAAAGGGTTTGCTTGGCTCATCAACATTATACAATAACGTTATATGAAGGAGAATCCATGAAACAGTTACAGAATCAACAATTTTTTTTCTGCAAAGTAGTAAAATAAACTCAAATCGAATGAATACACATACAAACAACTTTAACATTGTTTCCCTTTTCAAAACAAAATTGTTGTAAGCTAGTTGTATAAACACTACCATGGCCACGGTTAAGTTAGGTTGTAGTGGGCGACTGAACGTAGCTCCGCTGTCATCCTCCTTCGCTGTTTGAATAATGTTAGTAGGTTGGCGGACGTATTTCAGCGAGGCAAGGCATCTTAAATCCAGTGTTTTAATCATTGCTCTGAACCCGTCTTTCTCAACGGTCTGTAGCGGGACCGTAGTTGGATTGCGTTCATAATGTTGCTCTGCTGCATGCTTGAAGAGACATGTCTTTAACATTAGCACGGTAACGTTAGCGCGGCCGAGTAACGTTAGAGCGACGGGCAACAACAGTGGCTAAATTATGTCCGATTTTTTTAGAAATAACAAACCTTGCAACAACAGACGGCTCCTCACTTGAGCATACATTGTTCTGGTGTCTCTCCGGTCTTTCTTCATCCTCTAACTTTCTTCTCTGTTCTTGAATGTGCAGTAGTGACCGGAGCCTCTCCCAGCTTAACAGACTGTTATTGTTGGATCTGTTAATTTTTCCGATCCCCGATCCAGCTATTTTGTCAATATCAGAGCCGATATCCGATCTTAATCGGTGCACCCCTAGCAGGTACCAGGGACTTTTTTTCGTAATGGAAAACCAAAAAAGGCAAGTAGAGTCGAGGCGAGTCGAGCAGGTACCATGTAATGGAAAAACGCCATAATAAAGGCCTAAAATGCCCAAAATATCAATGGGAGTTTTGAATGAGGTTTTCTTACTACTGGAACCGGCCCCGAATGTTCACCTTACACTTCTACTCTCTATAAGCATAAGATTTTGCAAATTGACTGCATTTGTATTTCCATCCAGGCGGTGTGTGTTTTTGCCAAGTTCTTATTTTTCTTCCGCCTCCTCTCTCTCTCCCCCGCAGTGAGGGCGATATGGTCAGCCTCCGCCTGCTTCAGCTGGCCTTCAGTGAAAGGAAGTGTCTAGCTTCTGGGAAGATCCTCTATGAGGTCTGTAGTGTATATAAAATATTTTCTCCCTATTCACTTAAATCAGTGAAACCTTTACTCCCAGCAAATCTACTATATATTTACCTTCCTTGGTTTACTCTCCTCCCTCTTTAACTTTCTGTTACTCAGGGTCTGGAGTACTGTGAGGAACGTTACAGTCAGGAGTTAAGTGGCACAGCTTTCCCTCTCAGAGCCCAGGCCACCAACACCCGCCTGCTGAGTTGTCAGACCATCGAGAAGTTCCGACCCCATCCCGACAGGGATGACAGCATGAACGAAGGTTAGTCTGCTTCCCCTGAAACTACCCATGGAAGATATAAGTTTGTAGGAATCTAATTAGTGCAGATTTTAAGCATTTCCAATCAGATGTGTGTCATAGTAGAGAAATTAGATAACATCTTCAAATGTGTTCTAACCAAAAGTGTTTTCTAGTACTACAATCAACTGCATGATGAACAGTCCTACTCTTGGTCCCCCTTTTTTTTTTTTTTTTTTTTTTTTTGCATACTGTATTTACTTCCTCTCCGTTGGCTTACCTGCATTTTTTTTTTTTTTCTTCTTTCACTTCTACATTCACCCTAACCTTTCGCCATTCCTCTCTCTCATTCCCTCCTCCCTCACCTCCCCATTTTCAGTTGCATCTCCAGACACCAGTGTGTCTATCTTCAGCTGGCAAGTCAAGGCCTATGGTCAGGGAACCCCGTCTACCTACATCGGGGTTTTTGACATCAACCGTTGGTACCACGCACAGATGCCAGACTCTTTGAGGTACCGTGGAGACTGATTTTGTAACTACTTAGGAGGTTTCTTGAGTTCTTAATTACGATACATTTTAAAGAAACTACCAACTTTCATTAAATCATTTAGTCAGTTTTAAAGGTGATGTAGCAATCTCATATAAACTCATTAATACAAATAAATGGACTCTCCCCTCACCTTGACATATCCACAGACTGACAATGTACCTTAAAATGAAAAGGGAATAAACTTGACACATCTAAGAACTGACACGAAACAGGAACAATATGAAACCCAAGGTTAAGGATGTTGTTTGTCTGATGTTTTTTTTTTTTTTTTTTAACCGCAGTTATGCAGGTAATTAAGGCCTCATTGTCGCCTCTTTTCAAGGGGTTATTGTAATGATTGCTTGATTTACTGTGACCCTGCATTTCACTTTCGGTTGTTTGTTGTTGTCAGAACTGGAGAGTCTCTGCAAAATTGTCCCTACCTGGCAGTTTGGTCTCTGGACCGCGTAGTTCAGATGTTGTCTCAACACGTCCTCCTGGATGTGCTGGTGCATGACCGCAGCCTGAGCAGGGGCCTGCCCTTCACCTGCCCCCCACCAGAACAGTACTTTAACCCCACCACATATAACTTTGGTAAGTGTAGACACTATATGTACCACAATATGATTATAATATGGAGGGATTATAAAAAAAATAAAATGTAATGTTCCTGGTCCTTCATTTTTCCAGGTTCTGTGAATTTCTGTTGCCTGTTTTGTTGTATTGCTCAGGAATTTGCTTGTGCAGACACGTCCAGGTTTGTGATTTAAATGTCCATCCATCCATCTTCGTCCGCTTATCCGGTATCGGGTCGCGGGGGGAGCAGCTCCAGCAGGGGACCCCAAACTTCCCTTTCCCAAGCCACATTAACCAGCTCCGACTGGGGGATCCCGAGGCGTTTAAATGTAATTTCACTAATAACATTTATTTTTTTCACTTTCATGTTACAGATGCTACCTGCTTGCTCAATTCTGGAATTGTGCACTTAACCTGCTCTGGGTATCAGAAAGAGGCAAGTTTCTTTTGTTAACTGATCTATCATACAACATTTTCACCTCACCATTTGTTAAATGGAACTTTACTGTTTGAATTTTAGTTTACATCGCCGTGTGTATTAACATAAGATGATATGATGTTCATTGCTAAGGCTACACAATATTTACCATTCACGTAGGATTTAAATATATGAAGATGATTTGAATGGAAAGTCGGCTTCTTTTACACCTCACCGTTGTCATAACACCAGACCCTGAGCTTTTTGAAGAAAGCTGCTCCTTGTTCCAGTGACATCATCTCTACTAGCTACTCTCGCTGCCTCATGTCCGGCCTACTCTCATCTCGCCTTGCTGACAGCCAGGCCTCCAGCCTCTCTCAGGTACACACAGCTGACATCTTGATCTCACAAGGCCACCGATCTTGATGCTCTTGAACTCCCATCGTTTAAATTACATTACAAAACAATATACAGAATTTAAAAAAAACAAACAGAATTATTCAGAAGTTTTGACATAAATGTGTACATTTAACTTGATGTTGGTCTTTAGGAGCAGCAGCTGGATGCCATCTTGTCCACAGCGGTTGAGACCAGCTCCTTGGGACTGATCACTGGCTGTATCAAGCAGTGGACTGCAGAAGGTGAGGAGTCATACTTGTAGAACTGTCAAATAGTTCCTTAAACTGCTCAGCAAGTATGTGGTTTCATCTCAAACATAGATACTCATAGTTTAAATCTTTAAACCAAGTCCCTCTACATAAATACATTCAACTCTAATGCTTGTAATTCTGTCCCTCATAAACAGAACAACCTGGCTCTGCCCTGAACCTGCGCTACATCCTGGATTGGGCCTGGAACAAAGTGGTCCAGACCAAGGAGGAACTGGATGGCATCTGTATGTTTTTAATATAATTTAAAAAGAAATTACATCAAAAGACATTCTGAATGTATATAGAATTTGTGTTGTTTAGACATGACAAGAAATGGTGGATCTTGTAAATCCATTTTGCAGTCTTTGCAATACTAAAAATGGTAAAATGTTTCTTTTTAACATTGATCAAATTTGTGTTCATAAATGTTTCAAGGTGTCAAGAACTGGACATCTGATATTTGGCACTATGTGAATACTCAGGCGGTATCCAGTGATACAGTTGAATAGATTAGATGAGATACGTTAGTGTAGCCTGTTTGTAATGTAAATTAATTTAATTAATTGATGACAACTCAAACTTTTACATCACAGAATTATTTCACCTACCAAGGATAGCAAATGTTTGCGTTTTCCATTTGTCGATATTATAAAGTCTGTCTGTGTCCTAGGTGCACCGCTGTTTGACAGCTCATCCAACTTCACAGACCCTCAGACCATGCAGCTGCTACAGCACAGCCAGAGACTGCTCAGTAACCTCAGTACTATCTTCCACTGTCTGCTCAGTGAAGCTCAGGAGCTCACACACAAAGGTGCAATATCCACAAAGTGTTATGTTTCCCTGTGATGTCACTGAAAACCGGTTCAGCCAGCACACAAACACTCTTTTTAATTCCCTTTTGGGCTAAACTGTAATGAAACACTCAGCTTCACTGTGTAATTTTTTTTATGTCTTTATACTGAGTGTTTATGTCAATTAATGTCAATAATCTTTATAGTTTGATACACTTTGAGCTATAATGCCTTGTCCTTTTGATCCACCATTTAAACAGAAGGTGTTGTTTTGAGTCATTTGTAGTTATTGATAGGTTTTGTCAATATTTTTGTTGTAGGCCTGGTGGGTCTGATGAACAAAAACATGGTGTCCAGTCTGATTTCCAAGTACGCTCAGGTGGTGCTCTGGTTCTGTCGTACCGGTCTGCTGCCTGAAGGATCAGGTAAGGTATTGCTGGCATAAACATGATCTGAGAAACCTTACCAGCAGTTTGGCACCACACAATTTATCAGTCAGTGAGTAAACAAGTTGGAAGCAGGTTGAATCTGTAACTGACTCCAGTGACCGAATTTTTTTTATCTTAAAATAGAAGCATTCTGCAACATAGACTGGGGTTACATTCTTAAATCAAGATCTGGCTCCAAGAAGTGTAGCCAGCTAAAAGTCTGGCTGCTGTAAACACACAGTCATTCAAATTAGCAGAAATGTATCAGGTTCAAGTCTTTTTTCTTGAGTTTGTATACAGATAATCATCATACGATTTTTAAAGGGTTGCCAAACTTTTGAATATCGCTGTATTCAGTTTTATTTTTAATTTTGAACTGCCCTTTCCACCAGATGACGATGCTCTCCAGATCTCCAGGCCTTTCTACACTCACACAGTCATCAGCAACTACTATACTATACGCAGAGAGGAGCTCACCAGGCTGGCTAAGTGAGCAGTCTTAGCTTGAAAGCAATTTAATCGTTGATATATTCCAAATCTATAACTCCAGCCAACCAATATTTTCTAAATCATATGATGATGGTCTAAGTTGATCTAACGTGGACGCTGTCCCGTGATCTTCTCAGGGGCAAGTGGTGTGCAGACTGCCTGATGATTGACGGTTTGGTCGGACAATGTGGTGAACGCTTAACCAACCTGTGGAAGAGGGACGAGAATGGGACAGGGCAATACCCACCACCTACACTGCATGTAAGCATTAAACCTTTTATTTTTAATATAAATTATTTTGTACCATCTAATTTGTTAAATTAGACATTCAAAATGTTTGCGTCTGTTGCTCTTACAATGTGTAAAGAACTGATTTTATAACTTTGATCCATAGGCCTTGTTGGACATTTACCTACTGGACCACATTGATGAAGCTGCCAAACATGCAATTGTATCCTTAAATAATAGTGCCAAGTTGCTTCTTCCACTGTTTATTTGCTCTTTTAAAAGAATGTTTGTGGATGTACAGTTCTAGGAAACTACAGATAAAAAGGGAATCTGCATTCACTGTTTTAACATCACACAAAAGAACAAATGTAACAACTTTTTTTTTTTTTTTAATCCTGTTGGTTTCATCACATAAAAGCATTTTTTAAGATCACAGCTTTTGAATAGATGATTTATGATTGTTTCCATTTAAAGATTTCTGTAGTTTTTGAGAGACTGAAATCTTTACAATGTTGGGTCATTTATTTTACATTCTAGTTACCTCAGTCGTAGTTGTAAATCTTAAACTCTCGCAATGATAGACTCACTTAAGCCTACTGCGTGTATGAGCCTTGACCTATGATCCCAGGTGATTTACCTGTTGCTGGATGTTATGTACTCCTTCCCCAATAAGGAGGGAGCATCAGTGGAGTCTTTCCCCCCAGCTTTTGCCATCCCTATTGGGCTGGTGAAACTGGTACAAGGCCTCTGGCTGCTGGACCATCATGACCACCAGGTACACACTGATTGACACATTTGACTGACTTTTTAAGATGTACATTTGGATACAGAAACATTGTGCAAGGCAAAAGAGCTTCATTGTATTAAAAGGGAAATGGAACATCAGTATTAGCATATTAACGTGTAAACATTAATGATACTAAAACCTCCTTTGTCCTGATCAGAGTTCATTCGAGTTGCTCCTGCATCCCGCTGCCTCTCAGTGTCAGTTTGAGTGGCAGCACGAGCGAGTCCTGCAAGCACTGATGTGCCAGGGCCAACACGCAGTGGCTCTACGATACTTCCATATTACGAAGCCACCAATTTCCTCCACCACCCAGGCTAAACTCTGCCTATCTGTACTGCTACACAACAGGTAAGAGCAAGGATTATGTGCAGGAACACCAGCAGAAACATTAAATATAAATGTATGTTCAGTAAAACTGGACAACATTGTTGAAGTTTTCGCAACTGTGAAACCTGATTAAGAAAAATTGCTTTTTGTTTCAGGAAACGAGCATGATGGCAATCCAATGCCAGCCCTTGTTTAGTTTCACAGGTCTTATCTTCTCTTAATAACCAGCCAGTGTGTCTTTCTTCTAGGTGTCTCATAGAGGCGTGGTCCTTAATTCGGAAGCACGCTAATCGCCTCAACATGGGAGAGCTGCTGGGCTTTCTGTATGAGAGCTGCCAGGAGCTGGGCCTCATCAAGGAGCTGCTCAAACTGCCCCTGGGCCTCACTGAGCAGGTAGGAGGGAGCTGATTAGATTTATTAGGCTTTAATTGCTGCATTCAAAATCCCTTAATCATTCTGTTGTAAATGAATCTTTCCTTATGTTTTTGGATTATAAAGTCGACGTCTAAAACTCGTGGTTCTTGGGTTTGTGTTTCAGGAATGTTTGGAGAAGTTTCTCCAGGGTACAGGGGGTCTCCAGAACAGAGAGCTGCTGATGGTTCATTACCTTCAGCAGGCCAACTACATTCCTGCCCTGCAGCTCAACCACAGCCTCAAAATGAACCTGGTGGTATGTTTGACACTCACTTGCATAGTATTACCATTAATTATCACAGCGTTATACAGTGTGTGACATTTATAGTATATTTATTTATGGTATTCAGAATCAACTGTAATAATGAATTATCAATTTAGAAATATATTAAAATATGAAAATTCTGTTACTGTAAAAAGAAGATACTTAAATTTCATGAGATGTATAACCACATTCTCTTGCTTCTTTGTTCCTAGAATGAGCGGGACCCAAAGCTTAAAGAACGGTCCAACAACAGGAACTTGATATTGGATCAGTATGGCAAGGTTCTGCCGAGGGTCCAGAGGAAACTGGCAATGGAGAGAGCAAAGCCCTACCAGCATCCCTACGCCATCCACAGAGAAGGTAAGGAGATACTTAACTTTAATTCATGTCGATTGCAATTTACCTCAGTGGTAACTTTTGTTGCTCCAACCACAGCACCATTGTCTGTTATTTTAGTTTTAATGTAATCTAAACAACAGCTTAACTATGATTTATTAAATATAAACAACACATTTACATGTTGTCCTCCAGTTTCTCGGCCACAGCCACTGTCAACCATCACCAAACGCTCCGTCAGTGAGAAGGTGATGTCGAGGGCCGGCTTCATCAACAATCTCCTGACCAAGATTGAGGAGGTGTGGTTAGGCAAAGGGGCTACACCACAGTCCTCCCCAGCCAAGAGGTGAGCATCCAATGTCGAAATTGCATCTCCGGGGTAATTATGTTTGATTTATTTGATTGATTTCTAACCTTTATTTCCATTTTCTTTCCGTTAGCTCCGGGGCTGCTGATGTTCAGAGCCCCAAGTCCTCCTCCTTGGCCCATTCTGAGCCCTTCCTGGGAACTCCTATTACCATGACCTCCAAGCGGAAGTCAAGGTTCTCTCATAAGTGCTCCATGTTAGCCTGATTGAAGCATACCATACCCATTTGTTTGATCATAAATCAAAACCCTTGACACAGGACAGTTTAATGTTGTTGAACATGGGCTACTCTTCACTATAACCAGACTTTAGAATACCAGATCATTTATGTCAAAGAAAAATTAACTTGGTAAATTATTCTAAAATTCAATTGATTTGAGCATTACAGCAAGGTACCTCTTCAAGAGCATAAGCATACATTACTGAATTTATTATTATATTTTGAGACACCTCACAGTAATAAACTCTTAGTTTAACCATATTATGGAACTAGGACATTTGTCCCATACCTTTTTATATTGACCTGAAGGCGTAGAAAATATCTGACTTGGAAAAACTATGCATTTACATCTTCTTACAGCATTTTTCCAATATTTTTTTCAGAATCCAAATACTTACACTAATGGCACCTATATTTTAATATTGTATTAGTTATTGGTTGTATACTGTACACGCGACAAAAACTTGAATGTTAATATTTATGTATATTCTTAAGTTACATGTATGCATGACAGAGCTTTGGTAAGACAGCATCTTAAAGTCGTTTGCATTCCTTCCTCATCTTCAATGTAAACCAGGCTGATGGACTTGGTGGTTCACCCCTCCTGTCAGACGCCTCGCCCTCTCCTCAGCCCCCCCAGACCTCCCAGCTCCTGGGTTTCTCCACAGAGCACCAGCAAGGCCCCTGAACTCAGTCTGCTGCAAACACCACAGGTTGTCAAGGTGAGTAGGAATTTGGCACTTACGTAAGTCTTCACATTGTTAGGATACCCAAAGAAATCAAATCTTTATGTACATTTATAAATGTTGTTTATGTATAGTTTCTTTTCCTAATAATTGACTTCTTTGTGTTTCGTTACTTACACTTTTCATGTTTTTGTTCTCTCAGCGAGCTCGAGCCTTGGCTGCTTCTGGCCGTGTGTTCTCAGCCTTCACTCCCCAGTCCATCCTGCGCAGCAGCCTGAGGCCCACACCTGTCGCCACCCCGTCTGCTTCTCCAGGCCGCTCCATCACCCCCCCACTCCGTGGCAAAGAGTGCCGGATCACCTTTATCGAAGAGGAAGAATCTCCTGAACCGGAGAAGGGCATCCAATGGACCAATGGGGTAAGAGCAAGCTCTAGTTAGTAGTGTGCTGACTCTGAGGAGCCACCTCACACACAAACAAACAGGGGGAAAAAAACTCTCTTTAACTAATTTGTGCTTAGTGGTCTGTGTGGGCACAGTTCTCATCTTTGTTTGGCTAGTGTAGGTTTGATTTTGTCTTTATAATAAAATGTGTCTTGCAATCTTCTTTGGAACTGTTTTTCTCTCTAGATGGCAGCAGACAGCGAGATTAGCTTGCTGACCAGAGGCTCTACGCTATCCAAGGCCACACATAAGACCTGGTCTTCACCGCCTGCCGAGGAGGAAGAGGATGAAGACGAGGAAGGAGAAAAACCTCATGTGAAGTTCTTGCCTCCAGAAGATGGTAGTCCCTCCCCACAGCTGAGATGCTTTGAGACAGAGTCATCCTCCATCCATGAAGTCGCTGCAGAAACCAGACAATCAGATGCAACACAGCAACAACTTAACCTGAGCTTTGACACCAGCCAGATATCTGTCCGTTCAACAGACACCACTCTAGAGTATTATGATGCACATCTTCCTGGTTTCTCAGAGGACCAGGAAGGAGAGGAGGGGCATACAGCTACCGAGAAAGAAGAGGAGGTTGTTATGGTGAACATCAAAGGCCCAACTGAAAATCAAGAACCAGAGGAAAAGCCCTTACCAATCACTGAGCAAACCCCTCTGCTGACATTGGAGGATATAGAGAGGGTAGAAGAAGAGGTAAAGGAAGATGAAACATTTGAGGACGTGAAGGAGATTGCTCTGAAAGAGGAGACTAACAGCATGGAAGAAGTTCAGTCTAAAGAGGAGGATGAACAGGATGTTGAGTCAAGTAGCAAACATGAAAATGCTGCAACGTTATACCAAGAGGAGATGTCTAGTCACATTCAAGGTAATTCATTTGCAGAATTTGCTCTATTCGTTTCTGTACGCATTTTTATTAGAGGTGGGATGCTTCCCATCAGTACAGCACAGCATCAAAATACAAAGATGTGCTATGCTCTAATATGTACACTTTCAGAAAAAAGGTGTAAAACACTTCTCTGAAAAATCGCTTGACACATTTTGTATGCTACTAGTTTGTAACCAGGTAACTGAGAGCATGGACTCTGGCGCTGAGGTCCAATCTCCGGATCTATCAGTGGGACAAGACGTCCTGACCGAGACCACTGAATCCACAGAGTTCACTGACTATCTGAAACCATCTGCAGTCGTCGAACCCACAAACGAACCAGAAGAGGATCTGGATCAATCAACAGGTCTATCCTTAAATGATTTATACTGTAAAAAGTCAATTAGACATTATCACCTCATATTAGACAAGACTGTAGTAATTCGTATCCACAACACCAGTATAGATTGAAACAATTATATTACCCAACCACACTAAGGTTATAATGACTTCATACTAAGCTATATCTTCTGCATTCTTACAGATCTGACAGAGTTTGTGCAGAGGCATCTGTTTGGCAACGATCTGTCTCCTCCGCTCACCCGCTCGGGAATCCACAACGCATCACAGACCCAGACATCCTTCAACAGGTCTGTACCCTTTTCTGTTTACAGAAACATTCATTGTAATCCACACAGCAGAATAATCTAGTTCTTGTTTTAGTTCCTGGGCTATAACTATATTTTGCCCAGGGTTTGTAGGTCATGAGAATTTGATCAGGAATGAAATCAGGGAACAGGAAATATTTTAATGGATTCACTTAGCTGAAAATATTAATTAGGTCATAGTCAGTATTAAAATAAACCATCTAGGTAACTTTATCGACATGTGTACATATCTGTATAACTATGGGAATTTGGTTTAAAACTATGAAAATGTTATGTAGCCCTGTGTTGCCTTCACAGTTCCTTTCAGCTGTTTATTATGTTTTTCACAGTTTGAAAGATATTCTCCTTTCTCCCAGTGAGTCACTAGGTGAGGTTGAAGAGGCGGTGCAGGCAGCTGCTGAAGCTCCTCCAGCGTTCACCAGCCAGACATCTACTGCCTCTGTGACATCCTCCGAGCCAACTGGCACAGACTCCCACTGTGAGGAAGATTGTACACACATGCACATCAACATCGGTGCTCTGACTGTCACTGCTGTTTTTCTCAATTTTTTACACACTTTTCTGCTTTCTTTTTATCTACTAGCTGTGGTGAGTGTAAACGATAGTGAAGAACTTTCTAGCCCTGTGTCTGAGGAGGAGGAAGAAGAAGAAGATGATGAGGAGGAGTCTGATCAAGCTGAGGAGGAAGATGAAGAGGAGGACTCTGGTAGTGAGGTGGAGATCATTGAGGAGGTCCAGGGTAATGGGAGGCTGCCAGCCCTTCAACCCAGTTCAGTCTTTGTACAACAGGGACACGCACACTTCCTGCCAAGTCTGTCAGAGCAGGAGGCTGTGGAGTTCTCTCGGATCACGCCCGGTGCAGAGATAAAGGTAACTAATTTAGAGCTGAAATAATTAGTCAGGCAGTCGAAGTTGTGATAGACATTGTCATCATTTTCTGACGTTTTATAGACTAAATGATTATTCGCTCAATCACAAAAGAAAGAAGCAAGAAATAACTTTTCGTATGCGTCTTTCCTCCATTATAGATGGTAGACGAGGACATGGGGGGTGAGGTGGTAATGGTGAGACTCGGGGAAGAAGAAGGAGAGATGAAGGCAGATGAGGATGATGAGCAAGGATCATCATACGTGGAGCTCAAACCCTCTAGCACAATCCTGGTACCCCTGGAGCTTGTGGAGGGGCAGGGCAGCCTGCTCGATAGTTCTCAGCTGGGTCCTCCTGAGATTCAGCAAAGCATGCTAGACGATCCGAGGTCTGAAACTCACAGCAGCTTTTCTCTGATGCTGGATATGGATGAGGACGTGGATAAAGACGCAGACACGCTGCCTATGGAGAATGATCTGCAGTCCTCCGACCCTCCCACCCTGTCTCCAGCCGTGGAGGCTATTGACGAACTTGTGGCCAAACATGAGGTTATACTTTTGGGCACAGATGATCAGGATCCTCCTCTGTCTGGAGAAGACCACGAAGAGGACCAGAGAAAAGAAATGGACCCCTTGGATGGAATTGAGGTAAATGGGCCGACAGAGTCAGAACTTGTAAAACTCGCTGACCTACAAACTGAAAACACACAGGCAAACCATGAGACAATAGATGATAAAGAACAGAGCGATGCAGAGTTAGTAATGTCGGTTGAAGACCATGAAACGGAAGGGCTTTCAGCCTCTGGACCAAGTCCAAGAGAAGAACTCCCAGCTGTGATGCTAGTTGAAGACCATGAACCAGAAGGTCTTTCAGCCTCTGGAGGAGAAGAACTCCCAGCGGTGATGCTAGTTGAAGACCATGAACCAGAAGGTCTTTCAGCCTCTGAACCAAGTCCAGGAGAAGAACTCCCAGCTGTGATGCTAGTTGAAGACCATGAACTGATAGGTCTTTCAGCCTCTGCATCCAGTCCTGTGGGAGAACTCCCAGCTGTGATGTTGGCTGAAGCTCAGGAACCTGAAGGTCTTTCAGCCTCCGGACCAAGTACAGGGGAAGAACTTCCAGCTGTGATGTTAGCCGAAGACCATAAACTGGAAGGTCTTTCCGCCTCTGGATCCAGTCCTGTGGGAGAACTCCCAGCTGTGATGTCGTCTGAAGACCATGAACCGGAAGGTCTTTCACCCTCTGGACCAAGTCCAGTGGGAGAACTCCCAGCTGTGATGTCGTCTGAAGACCATGAACCAGAAGGTCTTTCACCCTCTGGACCAAGTCCAGTGGGAGAACTCCCAGCTTTAATGTTAGTTGAAGACCATGAACCGGCAAGTCCTTCACTCTCTGGACTGAGTCCAGTGGGAGAACTCCCAGCTGTGATGTTGGCTGAAGATCTTGAACCTGCAGGTATTTCAGTCTCTGGACCAACTCCAGTGGGAGAACTCCTAGCAGTTGTGCGTGACAAAGACTCTATAGCAGAGAAAGATGCTGCTGAGGAGGAGATGGTAGAGGAGGCGGATAAAGCAACACCTGCAGAGGACCAGGAGGGGCCTGAAGAGAATGGGCCTGTTGATATGGACACAGAGATAACCCACATCAATGAGACCGAGACTGTTGTAGAGGAGAAGCAGCAGGACTACAAAGCCTTAGCAGAGAAAGAAGAGGATAACCGGGAAGAAATTAACACGGAAAAAGAAACAAGAAGGAGAACCAGGGGAAGCCTGAGAAAAGATAAAGCTGCTGAAGAAGAGAAACCTGTGAGGCAGGTTTTCAGCTCAAATAGCCAACCAGAGGAACAGCCTGTGCCAGAGACCCCCACTTCTCAGAGGAAAAAGAAAGCTCCTTCCACCCCAACACGGAGGACCACAAGATCGAGGACAGTAACCTTTATCTCTCCCCTCCCGGAGGAGCCAGAGGAGAATGGAAAAGTGGAGGAGGCAGAAACAAGCACTCTGCTCCGTGCCTCGCCTAGTCGTACACCTCGAAAGAGTAAACCGAACAAAGAAACTAAAGTCCAGGCTAGCACACCTCGAAGAAGTACTCGCAAAGCTCAGCCAGAGCCTCCTAAAGAAGAGTTAGAAGAGGGGGACGTTGATGCAACGTTCAAGGTGTCTTCTCCAGCCAGACGGCGCGTGACCCCGACGGCCACTACAACAAGGACTAGCCAAAGGACCCAAAGTGAAGAGGAGGACCAAGAGGATGAGGCCACAGACGCAAAAGTTTCTCGACGAACAAGCTCCAAGACTCGCACACCAGCCAAACGCAGGACCACTCAGGGAAACACTCCAAGGAAGTCCAGCAAAAAATTGAGTAGTAGTGAGGTGGTGTCAACACCATTAATGATCTTGGAAGAAGAGAAGGAGCAGTTGGAAGTCTTTGCATCCCCTGTCAAAGGCAACTCCAGGAAAAGGACAGAATCATCAGAGACGCAGCCGGCCCTGCTGAAGGAAGAGAGCAAAATACCTTCCAGCCCCGGCAGGGCGACTCGGCAGTCCAACCGTATCAGCCTAAACATTTATCCACAAGTAAGTAATTTATCTTTTTTTTTTTTTTTTTTTTTTTGTGTGTGTGCGAGTTGTTGATGTTAGGATGGCGCTGTCGCAAATAAGAGAATGTTTTCTGTCATCAACATACCAAGAAGCTTCATCTAATTGACCATCATCTGATGTTGACACATATTAAGCTATTTTTGTTTGATGATAAAGGTCCTATGACATGCTGCTTTTTGGATGCTTTTATATAGGCCTTAATGGTCCCCTATTACTGTATCTGAAGTCTCTTTCCTGAAATTCAGCCTTGGTGCAGAATTACAGCCACTAGAGCCAGTCCCACAATGAGCTTTACTTAGGATGTGCAAATTTTCTGTGTCTGTAGCTTTAAATGCTATTGAGGAGGAGAGAGGGGGGGGGGCAAGGTGGAGGGTGGGGGGTGTGGCCTTGACCAACTGCCATGCTGTCAGTACCCGAGCCGTACCGCCTGTAAGATCCGTTCTGCGCATAATTGCGTAGTAGAAAACCTGTGCGATTTGTACCACGCATGCATTGAAACACATGACGACCAAACATCACAACCTTTTTATTTTATTAAATCTTTATTATACAATAGTCATACAAACAATAGTTGTTGTCACTGATCCAAAACCGTGTAGCGACGTTGTTGTTGTGTTGTTTATGTTAATGTTTTTACTTTTAATACTTCGTCTTGACTAATAACCATAGACTGATAACCATAGACTGTATATTATTAATGCGATGAAGTGTAGACTTGCATAAGTGTCCTTTCGAAGACGGGATGACAGCTCTTCCAGCCGCCGCTGCTGTATACCACTATAGTAGCTACATGCTAATGGCAGTAAACGTGTCATCTTAGCTGCCAGTGTTGTTAAATTCTCCCCAATTCCGAGTCAAATTCCTGCTGAAACATGTCCGATTGTGTAGTGTTTGGTTCAGAACCCTATATCTGTGATTTTTGATGTTAGAAAGTGTTGCTTCGTTCGACTACAATCGAACGTTAGCATACTCATAGCTAACTATTATGTAGCTGCATGCTAACGCGACATAGCGGCGCATATATAGCTAGCTATATATTTATGTGTGTAACAGGACTTTGTATCGTAAAAAATCACCAATACAGGCTTCTAAACCAAATACTACATAACCGGACATGATCCAGAAGTAAAGTGACCGAAATTTGGGGTGAAATGTCGAGCATTGAGCTACATAATAGTTTGCTAGGAGTTTGCTGGTCGCTCAGAGATCTCATTTGTAGCCCTGTTTTTACCTGATACTTTCATAAAAGTACAAACACATGACGTGAGAGGATGCTAACTTTATTTAAAGCATGATTAACCTGAAGCAGGATGGAGTCATGACTTAAAACACCAAAGCAAGGCTTCTAGCGCAGGCTAGCGTTAGCAAATTGCCTTCAAAGTTGCAAAGAAATGATGAAACGTAAAATTTGAAGCCTTTATTCAATTTGCTACGTGGTGTTGTACTGGATGGCCGGACGACCCTCCTTATCATAGATACTTTAGGCAACTCCAGCAAACACCTTGTGAACTTAATCTATGCCATCATAACGGTCTACTGTCACTGTCTAATGTTTTCTTCCGGTAACCGGGAATGTCCAAACATCCTTACACCAATGCGTGCATAGAGCTGTGAAGTTTGCCAGTGTTCTCAGGATATGACGCATTTTAGTAATCGCAAGCGTAGAACTGATCAGGCAGTGTCGTAAAACACGTTGAGTATCTGCGCATGCGCAGAACGGATCTTACAGGCGGTGCGGATCGGGTACTGACACATGCTTCGCTTGTTTTCAAGCCATGATGTGTCTCTCTTTCTCATGGGCGGGCCAAATTCTCTGGGCGGGCAAAGCAGAGAAAGGGGAGGTAACCTTCCTCCTTATGACGACATAAGGAGCAGATTCCAGATCGGCCCATCTGAGCTTTCATTTTCTCAAAGGCAGAGCAGGATACCCAGAGCTCGGTTTACACCTATCACCATTTCTAGCCACTGGGGGACCATAGGCAGGCTGGGGGAACTCATATTAATGTTGGAAAAACCTCATAAAGTGAATTTTTCATGCCATGGGACCTTTTTAACCATCAACTGACTTTCTCTTTAAATACATTTGAGACACAACTTTCCATAAAATAATAATTTTTACCTCACAATATAATTTTCTGTCTCACCCTTTTTGTCCATTTTACATTATTCCGTATTACCATGTTGAGAAACCCAATCCATCCACTGTTGATCATTCATGACATTTTACACTCCCAGGTGAAACTGGTTCCTGTGTCCCTTCCTCAGAGTACAAGAAAGAGAGAAGAGACCATTACAAAAAATATAAAAGAAAGTGGAGTTCTACTCGAGCCTGAACTTAACAGCAATGCTGGTTGCACCAACTCCCATCGACTAACTAGAAACAAACTCTGGGATCACGCTGAGGAAGACCTTCCCTTACTGGACTCGCCGTTGGAGGTGGATTCTGAAACCCCTGTCGCAGATGCCCTCATCAGGAGACTTCAGGATGAGGAAGAGAAGCAGGAAGGTATGTACCATGCTGCATGCACAAAAAAACAATAGAACTGCGTTTGTATTACTCTTTTCTGCATTTCAGTTTCTGTAAGATGTCCGTCATAGGATAAAGAAGTTAAAATGTATTAACATAACAGTGTAAATGTTTTGTTATGCAATTACAGGAGCAGTAGTTGTCACAAAGATGCTAAGAACCAGTAAGAGGAGTACATCGTACGTGCGTCGTAAATCGTCAGTGGAGCAGGTTAACTCGCTACTTCCTGTGAAGGACAGCCTGGTCCCCGAACCCGAAGAGGACGAGTCTAGTCCAGGAGAGCATTCATTCATCTATTCCCCCTCACGAAGAAGAACAAGAAGTGAGCCGTTAATCCATTGACCTGTATGTCCATTATTCATCGATGATGGTTTTAACCCTGTGTTGTGTCTGTGTGTCAAGCTAAAAGAGCGGAGTCTCCTGGCCCGAGCGAAGAGTCTGCAGCACTTGTCACTCGCAGCAGCAGAAGAGTTGTCAACGATGCCTCTGTTGCTCCCCATGTAAGTGCCTCTGCTTATGAGGTTAACGATTTTAGCGTGGAGGAGCCTGGGTTTGTAAGTTAATCAGAACATAATTAGTCTGTAGGTCAGTTCCTCAATCCCATGAGGTCATTGATAGCCTGGCACAGAGCAGAGTTGTTTTTGATGAAAACTAATTTTGACTAAGACTACTCTAGTGTGATATTAGCTAATTGTATATAAATCAGTTGTAGGTACAATTACAGTTCAATCTTGCAATTACTGCTGTCCACTACTTTTGGTGCATTTGGATTTGTACACTCTTTGAGCTATCTTCTGTGTATTACCAGCCTTTGAACAAGAGGATTTTTGACTTCACAACTTCTCAGGATTGTAGCTTAATTTAAAAAAAAATCAGGAATCATCTTTATGGTATCTTTTAAATGAACAAGAGGTCTTTTGAAATGTTTCTTTTTAGGATGAAATTGCTTCGGAAGATCTTGTGGAAGTGGAGAAAGCAGCAGGCATTTCTAAGACCAGAAAAGCAGGCAAACGAACAGCCAAGTAAGTCCTGTTGTCAGAAAAATGGACCCCTTAAGCCGGAGATATACTTGCTTTTTAACCACCTGTTGGTGTAGGCAACTGGCTGCGTCGTGAACTGTGTTGTTTACATACTAGCTTATGTACTATGCATGTTACTGGATGATTCCATTAGAGGGCACACCAGAGAACTCAGACAGTATAGAACTTTGGATTTGCATGATGCAAACAATAAACATGGTAACACTCGATGGTTACTATATTGTTAATTCTGAGATCACGCCAGAAGACCCGGTGCTAATACGGCACCGGTGCCTTAACGACCGTCATCTACCGGACCGAATAGCAACGCGGATTTCGGTGCCTCATTTAGGTGCCACTTAAATGACTGCGCTTCTCTCTGATGCTCCGAAAACGGACGTTAGAGGGAAATGAAACATCGCCGCACGGGACGCTAGTCAACACTACACTTAGCAGCAGGTACCGTTAGCTAGCAGCTGGAGTAAACCGCCTCGCCAGCCTCGTGGTGCATTCAAAGTTGTTCAAAATATCCTTTTCCCATTCAGTGGTTGTTTAACAGGAATTTACTGGTGAAATAAGTTATTGTTATTACATTTTTAATAAATCATTTAATTTTGACCCGGTGGCCTTATCAATAAACACACAATCAACTTTTTGTTTTATATTTTTGAACAGACAAATACAATTGAACAAGGTGCTCCTTAAAATAGGGAGGGGGGGTTGTCACCTTTTTCAGCCCTTCTGAGTTTGCAGGTATGAAGTATATCGCCGGCTTAAGACTGAGGATACGACAATAAACTGCTTAGATTTAAGAGTTTTAGTCTTTTGTCGTTTGGGTTAAAGAAAATCACTCCCTGCTCAGGTCTTTGTTCTTTCTCCACCTGCAGGTCCAAAGCCGTTTCGGAGCCACCTCCCATAGCAGAGGTGGACCTGATCTCGCCTCTGCCTAGCCCAGCTAATCCGCGAGCACAGAAGAGAATTAAGGAGGGAGAGGCTCCGACCTCGAGCATGAACCTTCGACGCAAACGCATAATGGACACCGTTTTCACAAAACCTGTCACACGGAGGAAGAAACTTTAAGGAGGTCGGTGGTGGTTTTAACCAGTGAACCTCAAACAGCCACCAGAAGATTTGAACCAACTCGATCAGGAGCTGTCAAATAAAAGTGTAATGCCTGAACTCAAAATGGTTTTAATTTCTCAAATGCCTCACACTGCTCTTTGTATATTTACTTCCCTGTAGGACAATAAAATAAAAGCAATGTAGGCATGAAAATATATTTTTTGGGGGAAAAACACACTGGTGGATAGCAGTGTGAGAGAGGCATATATTTTTGGAGTTTACACATCCCACTCGTACTAACTTGACTTCAGTTGATACTGTATCCATGGCCATTTTGTGTTGGACATTTTGCGACGCTCTTCATAATCCGCTTAATTCTCTTGAGTACAGAATGGCACAAGGGAAAGCAATCGATGTGGGCTTTTAGAAACTCCCATTAATAAAACCAGAGACTGAACTGATCCTGCCTCTGATAACGAGGTTTTATTCACCTTCTCTTTTATTTTTTGTTTTAGTTTGAGCTTTTTTTGTCGTTAGAGTTCGAGGCCTGCTGTCTTTTTCTATTTAAGAAGAAAAGCAACCAACCCAGTGGAGAGGAAATTACATGTGTATATAGTCTTTTGCTATGATCCAAATAAAGTTAATAAATAAACAAATCCTAAAGAAATACGTTCATTTTGAAGTTTCAAGTGTCTTGAATGTGTTTGATCACCTTATCAGACTGCCTATGCCATAGTCTTAAATTTCAGTTGATTTGGGGTATTTTCTGTGAAAGAGGCATAGGCCTGTACACTAATGCCATCACATTTGGACTGTTGCTGTATGTAATGTTGTATAGTGTGAAAGAGTTGTTAAAATTGTTATGGGACATGTTAATAGGCAGGTTTAATTAAATGTATGGCTGATACACACAGGCTATTTTCTGATGAATTTATGTAGAATGTCTTATTTTTGATGACTGCTCTTTGATAAATATGGTAAAGCTTGAATACTTCTCTGCTTCTGGTGTTGAGTGATTGTCTCAATTCAATTTACTGTCTTTAAAGGTGCAGTAGGTAAGACTTATAAAACTAACTTTCTGTCATATTTGCTGAAACACTGACCCTATGTTCGAGTAGAACTACATGAAGCAGGTAATTTAAAAACAAATCTGGCACCACCTACAGCCTGTAGTGCAATTTGCAAAAATCCACTGGGGGGGAGGGACTGAGAAGTTGTTGATGTTTACATTTTTTGGCTAAGTCCTGGATCTTCCCAAGCCTACCTACAGCACCTTTACGTGCTTGTTAGTTTGGTGGGTGGGTGGAGGGAGTGACTGGGCCACAAAGCCTTTTCCTTTCTGTCTGAAGTGTGTAGTGAACCACTGAAAGGAGCTACACGTGTCTAATTGTCCCTCACAATAGCTGATACCGTATGCTGCTGGTGCCTCAGATAATATCAGATGTCTTTAGCAGTCTTTTACATGTCAGGTTATGGTTAATATCAGAACTGTAGCTATTATGGTGAAGTTTAATTTCAGAGAGTCACTTAATTGTTGATATAAATGTAGCTGTAAACGTGTCTGCGCCTTGTATGAATTTGAATCCCAGAGCACTGCCTCTTCTATAATTTATAGTGGCAGAGGTGAAAGTGAAACCGGCCTCATTTCCACTGCTCCAGTTCACTAACAAAACACCAGGGTGGGGAATAATAATAATATAGCAAAATAAAAGCATATTTCTTCCCATATTACATGCTGATGATCATTACTGTTTATAAAATAACTAATCACTTCTCATGCTGCTAGTTAATATCCTGTAGCAGTGTCTACTACACATTGTATGTTAAGTTTAGTTTAGATTAAAGCGTTTATGGTCTCCCCCTACTCCACCTTTCAGCAAGTAAACAATGTTTTTTTTTTTTCCATCAAGTTTTCAGTAAAACCTCATGAGGCATTTCCTAACTAATATGGACACCACAGTCCCTGTCAAACTGACCTGCTTGTGTCCATGTCAACGTGTAACTCGACACCGTGCTGTGTCGCTGTGTGAGGGAGCTGATCACTCAGTGTGTCTCTCCCGGGCTGATGCCTGCCTGCTGCACCATGAGGGCTAAAGCCTCAGACATGCACAGCAAGGACTGTGTCAAAGTGGCTGTCAGAGTCCGACCGTTCAACAAGGTCAGTGTGGAAAGCTGTCATCCATTTCTTATTTTACGCAATTTCTCCGTGTGTATGCCTGATGTTTGTGTATGTATATTGCAATGTACTGTATTCTTATGGAATCACATTCACTGACAAATTACTATATCCTGCTATATTATACTATACACACTGAAGAATTGCAGAGAATGCCTCGACATGACAAAACTTGTAATAGTTATTAGTAGCTTGTATTAGTGTTAATAAACTAGAGTAAATATTTACAAATTTGTGGGCAAACAAACAGGAGGATTTGACTTGCTGTCAATTACTTTTCTACAAAAAAGATAGCAACACTCAAATACCGAGTTTAACGTCGAGGCCTGTCGGAGTGCAAAGTCTGTGTCAAACAACTGAAAGCACAACAGGTGAGATGATTGAAGAAGGATGGAGGACGTCGTGTAGCCCAGCGAAGCTCAGTTGCAAAACAATGGGTCTGGTGACACTGACACAGCAGATATTAGATTTAAAGTACGTAGTTATTCGTACACTAAATGACTCTGACATCCTCCCTCAGCCTTGTTCTCACCCTCCTTCGTTTCCTCCCTCCGTTCAGAGAGAGAGGGACGCAGGCAGCCGAAGTATTGTCTCCGTGGTGTCGAGCTCCATCACCATCCAGGACCCACGTGAACCCCAGAGCCGTCGTTCGTTTTGTTTCGACTACGCCTACTGGTCCCACAGCGGCTTTGCACGGGACCGCGGCGGCCTCTACGTGCCCGAAGAACCCGGGGGAAGATACGCCGACCAGGTCAGGTTCAAGGCATCCAGGTAGAACCTGGCAAATATGTTGGAACAGTACAGTGGTGTAGTCTAATGCAGTGGTTCCCAACCTGGGGTCCGGGGACCCCTCAGGGGGGCGGCAAAGATCACAGGGGGTGCGCAAGTCTTTATCTGGTTTGAGGTTGAGGTAAAAAAAAAAAATATTTGCACATGTTAAACAAATTATGATAATACACTAGAATATATAATGTATACAAAAGTCTGTATAAAAACTGCATATTTTTGTTCTAGCTTAAAATTGTAGGCAGGCTACTTAGTAGGCCAAACCTCCAGGACCTCTTAACTTGGGACCCTTGCTGTCATCAGGTCAGCTGCTAGCTGCTATCATCCTCGTTTTTCCTGCTGCCACGGCATCACTATTTTATGAATGAAACATAGCGGAGAAACGTAAAAGTGCTGATAACTCCTCTGTATCAAAAAAGAAAGTAAGGCTCTATCTCGAGAGTTATCTCAACTTCGGTTTCGGAGGGGGGGCTCAGCTTTTCTTAGACATAAGTAGGGGGGGCGCCAAGGAAGAAAGGTTGGGAACCACTGGTCTAATGTATTGTAGTGGGTATACTGAACTGTATATAGTGGGGGGTCTGGGTGTCCTACCCCAGGGAAATCTTTAACGTCAAAGGATTAATTTCCTGCATTCGGATACACTTTTATGCACTAAGTTACGGTGGAAATACCTTTATTTAGCCTATGTGAAGAAAAAAAACACAGTTGACAATTCAAAATATATCTAAATTATAATGGAAAGTCTGTTGCGTGTCATTGCGCATTAAGTGGGTATATGGAAATCCTGGATCTTTCTTAGTGGGTATACTGCGTATACCTGTATATCACGTAGACTACACCACTGGTACAGTACATACGTTACAATCAACAAAACATATTGAGCACTGTGCAACAAGCAGAATGCAAGTAGAATATCTAGACAGTATATCAATGTAGACTGTCCAAACAGACCTAGAGTGACTTTGAGCAAGACAATACTGATATAAGCTCACAAAATACCATCCATCCCCAGGACAGTGTGTTCCAGGACCTGGGAGAGGGAATACTGGAGAATGCACTGCAGGTAACAATCACCATATATTAAGTCTCAGAGCTCTGTGTTTTTTGCACCCAAACTCATTTTTGTTCTGTGCTAGTTGGCTAAAACCATTTTAGGGTTCTACTTTCTGTCCAAGTTAGATCTGTTTTAATAGTAAAAGTCCTGAAACGGTGTCTGCAGGGTTACAATGCCACACTGTTGGCCTATGGGCAGACCGGCTCAGGGAAGAGTTACTCGATGGTGGGCTACGGGCCTAACAAAGGCCTGGTTCCTAAACTCTGTGACCGACTGTTTCAGGCCATTAGAGAGAACCAGGATACCAGACAGTGTCAGGTAAAGAGTGTGTGTGGCTGTTCAACAGCACACAGTGCCATGTATGGGTGTGTGGTGGTTGTGAATATTCTGAATGTCTTTGTTCTTGATGTCTACACAGGTCTTTTTCAGCATGTTGGAAATCTATAATGAGCAGGTAACAGCTGGTAAAACAGCATTGTTCCCTTTCCTTTTTCTGATTTGTTTTTGTCTTCTTTCTCAGGATATTACATTCATTAAGAAGTCTCTGTCTTGGTAGAAGGCCAGCGTTTTCTCCTTCCTTTAAACTCTGCGTCATTTTCTTTTGTCTCTCTCCGATCTGTCCAGGTGGTTGACCTGCTGTCTCGGGGGTCTCGTAATCCAGGGGGGCTCAGAGTCAGAGAGGAGCAGCAAAGAGGCTTCTATGTTGAAGGTCTCCGAACAGTCCCGTGTGACAGCGCACCACAGGTAGAGGGATGATGGAGAGTATGTATATATAGAGAGAGAAGCACCTCAACATACAGTAACAAACTGTGAGACAGTGAAGGGAAGCTGGATAGACGTTTTACATTCAACTCTATGACTCCTGAGCGTCCTGCAAGTTTTGTAATCATAGAATTATGATATAACAGCCGTTAGGAAAATTAAAAAAAGAGCTACAAGGAATGTATCGGGGTATTTCAGGTATCCTTCTGTGTGCTTTGTTAGTGTTTTGTATTTCGAATCATGTTGAAATGTAGGTGGAGCAGTTAATGGAACAGGGGACCAGGACCCGAACCACAGCTGCCACTCACATGAATGCCAATAGCAGTCGCTCGCACATGCTCATTATCCTCCAGCTCAAACAGGTAAGTGGCTCCACTTTCAGCTGTACTCCATATACATTCCCCATAATTTAGATTAGTCTGTCCCAGTTGCGCCACAGTCAATTTTCATACTATTTTCTCATGCTCGAGTTATGTGATTTACCTACACGTGTGCGGGTGTCTCCGTATCTTTACATGTGTCAGAATACTGTCTTCAGGTTTCTTCCAGATTTTGTTATTGACGTCACTGTGACCTCCTGTCAGATCTTTTCAAAAGAGAGCATCACAAAGCAGTCCAACATCAACTTGGTGGACTTGGCTGGCAGTGAGCGTCAGCGGTCGTCAGGGTTGGAGGCTGACAGACTCAAAGAGGGCACAGCCATCAACCTGAGCCTCACCACCCTGGGCAATGTTATCAGGTTGGCCTGGTGTTAAGTTTAATTTTAGTTGGGCACCCGCATAGCTCAGTTGGTAGAGCAGGCGCCCATATACAGAGGTTTACTCCTCGACGCAGCGGGTTTGACTCCGACCTGCGGCCCTTTGCTGCATGTCAGCTGAAGAAATGAAAGGGGAGAGAGGGGGGCTCTCTCCCCTTTCATTTCTTCAGCTGTCCTGTCAATAAAGGCCTAAAAATGCCCAGGAAAAAAAAAAGTTTAATTTTAGTTTCCATTCAGTTTGGTTTATCAGTATCTTTTACCTCCTCTTCTCTCCTCCAGCTCCCTCGCTGATGTGGCCGTGGGGAAGAAAGTTGTTCACATACCATACAGAGACTCAGTTCTCACCAAGCTGCTGCAGTCCGCCCTGGGAGGCAACAGTCGCACTGTTATGGTAACAGACACTTTATAGGAAATCGTGCTAACACACACTGATGTTGCATTATGTTAATACAGTTGTTTCTGATTGTGGACATCAATCAATTTTCAAGATTGCCACACTGAGCCCTGCTGATATCTGCTATGAGGAGTCTCTCTCAACCCTGCGCTATGCTGAGAGGTACCACAAACCATGCGTGCAGTGTAACCCATTGTGAATTCAGCAGGTTGCCACTATAATAAAAAACATGCTAAAACCTATATGCCAATTGCTCATTGTCATGTCTGTCTACCTCCTTCTTCTTCCCCTATCTTTTCTTTCACTCATTTCCTCTGTTCCACCTGAACCCCATCCACATCCCTCACTCGTTGTGTCCCCACCTGCCTCACCTCTTTAGGGCAAAGCGTATCCAGAACCGAGCGGTGGTGAACGAGAGCCCCACTGAGCGCCTGGTTAAGGAGCTAAAGGCCGAGAACGCCAGACTGCTGCAACGACTGAGCCGACTGGGCCAGGAGGGACGCAGAGCTAACGACGAGACCAGTAAGATGCACTTTTAGAATAGAAGAATAGAATTTAGCAGGTGAGGGGTCAACACTTATATGTGTGTGTGTTTAGAGGAACTTCGTCAGCTGCTGACCCACAATGAGCTCCAGATCAGAGCTATTCAGACTCTATGGGAACAACACCTGCAGGAGGCGCTGAAGGACTGGGAGCAACAGTATGCTAACATCACACAGGTGTGCACACACACACACACACACACACACACACACACACACACACATCCATGTACACAATCTGACACACTCGGGAGTGTCTCAGATGAGCTTCGGAAAACACATGAGCACAGAACGTGAATGCATTTGGTGAAGGTATAATGTATAAATACATCTTTGTACATGTACTAAGCTCTTACTTGTCTCTCTTTCCTCTCTCTCTGTCAGGAGAGGAGGATGATGCAGATGCATCCCTACATCCTGAACATCAACGAGGACGCTCAGCTGTCGGGGGTGGTCAAGCTGTTCATTCAGGAGGGTAACTCTGTCTCTCTCTTTGTATCTTTATATTGTGATGAATATCTCACTCTCTAGTTCACTACACTTTGTAGAGAGGGAGATATGGACAATGCCAAAAGGGTTAGTAGGCTAGAGAATTGGATGTTCTGTGACTGAGCAGCTTATTATAGTCTGACAGACCCATTGCTACAGTTATTAGCATGTTTATTACCATTCGTTAATACTGTTTTGTGTTCCAGGTGAATGGGACATCGGCCTGTGTGACTCTTCCCAGAGATCCATCTCTATCAAGGGCTTAGGGTGAGTTTACATCACATTAAGATCACATCAGGGATTAATATCAAATATATAAAATATGAAATATAAAATCACAAACCTAGCACAAGTAAAGCATGTTTCAATATAATTTTATTTATTGTGTAAAATCATAACAGAAGTTATCTCAGGACACTTTACAGACACCTAGTCTCGTTTTGCCAGACCATCCACACGCTGCGGAACGGAGGAGGGTCTGGCTAGTCCACATAGCATTCTGGGATGGGAAAAAAACTAGCTCTGGTTTATTGGCATTTCTTTAAACCAATCACAGTCTTCATGGGCAGCGCTAAGCTCCGCACGGAGCCACTGTAAAATAGTTGTGCGAGAGAAAACTCAGATTTGACAGATGGTCTAGCTAGCTGTCTCAATTTACCATGCAGATATCTGAGGGCTGGTCCTCATAAATCCACTGGAGTTTAAAATTCCAACACAAAGAAAGCGGAAGGAAACGGACATCAGCGAAAATACATGCATCCGGCGGAATTTCCTGCGGCACTGGAGCAATCCCGGAAGTGTAACGCCAAGGATAGAGACTAACAGACACCCAACAATTCCCCCCAAGAGCAAGCATTTGGTGCGACAGAGGCAACGAAAAACTTCCTTTTAATAGGCAGAGAATAGTGACACTCAACAGTCTATACATTATGTCTAAAAGTAGATGTGAATGATGTCATTGATTAGCAATCTGTTTCCCTGCATTCCAACTAGTGCATGCTAGGATAGGCTGTAGGCCATGTGACCCTTTTAAAAATTAAGCAATTGAATACAATTACATCTACACGTCTGGAACCTTAGTATTGTGGAGATGCAAGTATCCCTTATTCAAAATGTGTGTCTTTTTCTGCATCTTTGAGTTTACACACACATTTATGTCTGCACTTGTACGTGTGTTTTTGTGTGTCAGGATCCAGCAGCGTCATGCTGTGTTCAGGAATGAACAGCGCCGGGTAACACTGACCGCGCTGGCAGGGTCAAAAGTCATCGTCAATGGCAACGCTGTCTCACAGACAACTGAGCTGCAGCACCTGGTGGGTGTCAACACGTACACAAACTTTATGATATGACTGTGACATGCTCACACACACACACACACACACACACACACACACACACACACACACACACACACACACAAAACACCTTTCTCTTTTTTTTGTCTCCCTCTAGGACCGTCTCATTCTTGGCTCTAACTGCACCTATCTGTTTATTGGTTATCCCTCTGAGAGGGGTGGGGATGACTGGAGCCGCTACGACTACGACTACTTCCAGTCTGAACTTGCAGCTGCTGAGGGCATCCACCTGGGTAAGCTGGAAAGTAAAGCCGTTTACACATGATCGGCGGCAAAACCGCTTTGCGCGGGCCGTTCCATTGATTTCCTACGGGGAGAGCGATGCCGCCCAACTATGTGCTGCGCTACCCCCGGCGTTTCACACTGCTCGGATTTGCCGCTTTGCGCTGCGCTCAAAGTTCAAATTATTTCAACTTTGACCTAGTTGCCGTTGACCTTTCGAAAGTGCAACCAATGAGATAACAGCTGTCGTTACCTCGCAAGGGGTAATAGCTTCCTTGCCACCCAAAATGACGAATACTTACGCTGCGCTTTGCTCTCTGCGCTGCAGAGCAAATCGCTTATCATGTGTAGGCGGCTTAAAGGAGATTTATTTTTGGAGGGAAACTTGTTAGATATTATTTATGTGTCTGTGTTTAGGTGAGTCAAGTGCTGGGTCCAGTCAGACAGATCCCAGTCTGCTGGCCGTCTTCTACGACTACATCAAATTGATGCCCATGGTGGCCGAGGCCAACCAGATGAGCCAGGAACTGAACAAGGTAACGCACAAATGCATGACATGTTTTTTAAGGGACTGAGTATCTTTCTTTAATATTAATATGTTAATATGTTCTTACTGGAGGCTGTTTGTAAATCAAATAACACAGATATATTTTAGTTTTTGTTTTCATATGGTCATGGTTATGTATTAACAATGACTAAACAGCTGCAATTTATCGTCTGCCATGTTTGTAGGGGGTGGAGTTTAAGTTGGAGATCAAGAATCTGGCACTGTCGGATTCAAAAGGACATGATCTGGAGAAGGAGATTGCTGTCAGAGTCACCTGTATGGGAAGAAAACAGGTTGGTGTATCGCTCTTTCTTTCTGTGTCTTTCTTTCTGTCACATACGATTACTTTTTTTTGTAATTTCAATGTGGGTTTGAGGGGTCTTAACATTTTGTTTCTTTGTCTAAACTACTGTCACACTCCCTCCCCAGGTATGGATGTGGTCCAAGGCCAAGTTTGTGAACCGCAAGTTCCTGATGGAAGAAGCCTACCAGCAGCATCAGGCTGAGAAGAGCGGAGACAATGTAAATCAAGGGCGAGAACGTTTTTCATGTTTTTTTTAAATGTAGTAAGAGACTTTACATATTGGCACAAATGCATAATTTGTGTTTCTGTTTTTGCTGTCCCTTCTTTGAATTTCTGACAATCAGCAAGCCTAAACATTTTGACCTGTTTTTGGTTGTTCTTGTCAGAAAGTAGAGGGGCTGTCTATAGCTGCATTACCCAGAGATAAAGACCCGTTCTGGGATCCTGTGGAGCCTCTACTTCTAGGAACTGCTCACCTCTGGCTTCAGTCGCTGGCCTTCCGCATCCCTTTGGAAGAGCAACTTGAGGTACACACACAGATGTACACACGCACACACACACACACACACACACCCACACACACACACACACACACACACACACGTGGGGTGAACACAGAGTGATACCTGGTTGGTAATCTCTGTCGGCAGGTGCTGGGGTCAGAGGGCACAGAGGAGGCCATTCTACAAGCACAGCTGGTCCCCTGTACCTTCACAGGACTGTATGACACACACACACACACACACACACACACACACACACACACACACACAATTGCGAATAACCCTAATAAAACATATAAAGATATATAGTAAATGATCTTCCTACCTTCCAGCCCTCTGGGTGAGGATGACATTCTGATCGACCCGTCCGAGTTACTGGGTCGACGACTGGACTTCCAGCTGGTCCTGGAACAGTGTTGTGGCCTCCGCTGGATCAGAGAGGCCCGCAACAGAGGGGTCCAAATTGGGTGAGGCATTCATGTAGAGGCATGGAAGGCACTGAAAAGAGTTTGAAGTACAGGGAGCATACAGAGTATTTGTGTATGGCGCAGGAATATCCAGTACCTTAGGTTGGACGTGTGCAGGTTTCAATGATTGAGGATTGAAAGTGAAGTGTCGTGATAGAAACAGGGAATATAACTGTCCTCTGGATTCATACAGCCAGAAGTGAGATACTGTTCTTTGTTCTTTCCCCACTCTGTTCAGTTTCAGGTTATTTGACAGCAGCCAGCCTCTGTACTCTCCGGCTGTGTGGCACAACGTCAATCCACTGCTGGATCATAGAGTTCACTTCGCCTCCCTCCACACCTCCCAACGCCTGTTAGACTACCTGCAGAGCAGTGCTGTAGTGCTGGAGCTCTGGGGCCTTCAAGGTGAGGATGCACAGATATGGAATGAATGATTGTCCAAGACTGTTGTATGTTTTTTTTTTACAGTATTATTTGCTGAGAGCAGGAGACAAAGTTGGAGGCCTTCAGCTCATGAATTAACACTAAATATTTGCTACAAACGGCGCATGTAAAACAATAGCAGTATGTAGTACGTAGTTATGAATGCTCTAAGTCACACTGCTGTATTATCTCATTTCACAGCAGCAGCCCAAAATGAAAGTAATCACACATTATCCTGCCTCAGTGCTTCCCTCAGGATCGCAGAGATTAGTTGGAGTGGGATGAAAGTGAATTGTAATTGTTGTAATTCTCGCCCTAGTTAGAAAACATTTTAAAGTTGTTACAATGTTTTACTATAAATGTACAAAAGACAAAATAAACAGTCAGAGGTATCATTAAAGCTGCTGTGATAGGTGTTGGTTTTCGGTTTCAGAGGGTTGTACTGACCTCATATCATCTCTGGAGGGAGTGAGGATGACTACAGAGGGCATCTTTATCATCGAGGAGGCAGGCCCAACACACACTGCAGTGAGTTTGATGTTAAGTCTGTATTCCTGCGTGAGGAATAGTCTTTCAATTTGACGCGTTTCTAAAGCTGAGTATGACACTCACATGTGCAACCTAATACATTATGCATTACCTAACTGTACGATAACTGTAAGACAGTAGAATTGTAAATCATAGATCATAGGATATGACCTAATGAGAAATTCCAAAGAACTTTAGTGCACAGGAATGGTGTCATTTTGTATTCAAAGAACAATTCATAAGTTAAACATACATCACTGTGCTTGTATAATTCGGTGTGTGTGTGTGTGTGTGTGTGTGTGTGTGTGTTGCAGCCTGTAGACTCTGCAGAGCCAAGCTGCTCAGTGAGAGTTCTTCAACAGGACTTGGAGGAACTGAAGAGTGTTAATACTTCACTGAGAAAGGAAAATCATAGTTTGAGAGAACAACTCAACACAGCCAGGAATGGTAACTGAAACATACATGACACACACCAAGGTCGGGGTTAATATGCTGTTAAATGAATTGAAAACACAAATTAAAACTACAGTTTACATCACGTATATACCCTACTAACTTTTAGACATCATTTAAGTTGTTACGTGGCAAAATATTCCCGTTGTTTTCTGACACCGTTCTTCCTCTGTGTGTTAGGTGGAGATGGTGTGCGTGGTCGGTCGGTGCGTCCAAGCTGTGATGCAGAGTTTGCTCGCGCTCTCAAGGTTTTCTACCACAGCATGACCTCAGTCAGGGCTCAGCTGCAGCGCCTGCGCAGACACAGGCCCAGCGTACGTATCAATGTCTGTCTGTCTGCAGCTTTAGTAGATGTGAGCGTTAGTACAATCAGGCCTTGTTTAAAAATTTGATATAGAGAACAATACACAATCAGGCACACTAATTAACTGGCAGAAGAAACGTTGTAGTAAGATTATAGTGAGCTCACCATAGTAACTGGTGAGGATTTGAAAAATGTTCCTTTTTAAGTTTCTCAAATTAAAGATTTTTCTTTAAGCTTGGTATGTTTGGAATGTGACAAAACCGTCAGGAATTTCATTACAGTTTTGTTCGATTGCTAAACGACAGTGGGCACAACTGAAGCCACATGCAAAACTCAAACTACAGTCTGCACATCAGCAGTTCATGTGGACCAAACTCTAGTTCGTTTTTCATTGCTTGAACACAGTTTTCAAACTCGGCAAACTCTCTCTACACACTTATCCCATGACTTTAACCACAATGTGCACAATACTGTTGATTTACAGCACTTTGTTCAAATGCTAACAAAACTGTTAACCACACATTCAAAACAGAATGGATTTCAGTCTGGTGCCTATCAAACACAGCTGATTGCAACTTTAGCTGAAAGCCTAAGCAAGTGTCTTGTTTTAGACTAGTTAGTGAACATATACAGTATTTATATAGAGAATGCTCAGAAAGCCTTTTTTTGTATACAAACACCAAATAAGAATGAAACCATTATACACTGTACCGTTTGAGAGAAACAGGTAAAAGAGCAAAGATACCAACATGTCCAGGTAAGATGTCTGAGGTTAAACAGTATACACAGCTATAAAAAATGTGAAAACACTATATCTTTACTATACTACTGCGTTATTACTGTTTTTCAGAAAGTAATGGAGGTGAAAGCAATGGAAACACCACATTCATTTGTATTTAGAGATGATGCAGACATCCAATGTGATGAAGAAAACTTGCCACATGATGCTGGAGAGAGGCAGGATTAGTCACACTATACTTTATTACTGTTATGTACCTTTAGGTTTTTCCAGTAATTCCATAAATTACTAGACACAAAATACTATATTGAAGCAAACTGCTGAGTTTCATTCCTTCTTGTTTACCTTACGTAAAAAATGGTATATTACATAAAAGCTATATCTTTTCTTTAAAAGAAACTATTGAGTAGTGTGAAGTCACTTCAATTGTTCAAACTGTAAAGATGAGAAAGTTAGTAATTTCTGTATTGGTGTTTGCTAGTGTTTTTACTCTGTGTGTTCTGAGTGACGGTGTGTGTTATCTAGGTGAGGATGGTTCATAGTGTTTGGCTGCACTGAGACTGTTTTGAGACGTGTGTGTGTGTGTGTGTGTGTGTGTGTGTGTGTGTGTGTGTGAGAAGAGTTCTGTTGCTTGGAATGAGTTTTGCAGGAGATGTGAACTGTTTAGTTCAGGTGACTGTTGGTAGTGCAGACTGTAGTTTGAGTTTTGCACATTTGGCTTCAGTTGCTCCCACTGTCGTTTAGCAACTGTAATATCTGGACATTTCAGAGAATTTCCAAGTGGTAATTTTACAAAAGTTCATTCGAAGTTTTCAACTTGTTTGATATAATCTTTGCATTATTTATAATCGATGCAAGTTATTTTTTTAGAAAACATCTGCCAACCTGGCAGGAGATTATTTTTTAAGTCATGGAATTTACAATCAGGTCTGCAGTGAGTTGTTTTTATAATGATGAATGTATTTTGGTTAGCTATTTGGAAAAGTACAAAGTACAATCAAGAGTGAGTTGCTAATATTAAGCACTAGAGTATAAAGTACATGATGTGTATGGATACCTGTTGATTCTAGTTTTGAGGCTATGTGTTCCTGTTGTTTCCAGGAGGAGTCCGACCTGCTGGGGCTCAGACTGTTTGTGGACGAGCAGAGTCGTCTGCTGAGGGACTTCTCCGAGCAACTGGAACAGAGCGTCTCCACACTCAAACAAGATGTAGCAGCCATCGTCCGCCGGAAACGAGAACGATCCGGAATCTGGTCTTAACATTTTAGAGATTTTCACAAAAAGTAAAAAGAATGTGACTGTCTCTGGTCATTCTTTTACAACACTGCAGATATTTCCAATGTGAAGTGTGTGTGTGTGTGTGTGTGTGTGTGTGTGTGTGTGTGTGTGTGTGTGTGTGTGTGTGTGTGTGTGTGTGTGTGTGTGTGTGTGTGTGTGTGTGTGTGTGTGTGTTGGGTTAAGATACTGACATTTTTAAGTAGCTGTTACTAAGAGCTTTATTGTGTTGATTCTAAAACCACATTATGGAATTTGTAAAAAAAACAGCTTAAAGGGGAACACCACCAACTGTATATTAACGATTTGAAAGTTATTTGTATTTATTTCTTGTCCGCAAGAATAAATACATGTTTAGTATGAACAGAATAACAAAAGCACTGAAGTCTATAAAAAGTTTATTAGACTGCATGTAAAAGAAGTCATTCCAGTCCCAAACTGCAAATAAATTAAAAGGCAAATACAACTCAAGTTTCACATTATATTCTTTGTAGCCATCATTGATACAGGCCATATTCTCAAGCGACTGCAGTTCACTCTGAGGCTGTATCACAGCATGACATCAGAAATCACGGAGCAAGGAAAGCTCCTCTTTGTCATGTCTCATTGTGGGGGACTAATATTATTGATCACAGACTTAGGTGAACTTACAAGAATAAGATATTTAGAGCTGAAAAGGGGAGATTTCATCTTGAGTTCAATGACACAATTAATTAGTTAACACAGCATCTTTCGCTTTAATATCCACTTCAGAGGTAAAAGCACAACGGTTAATGCTTGTAACAACTTGAAAGAGTACAGACAGTTGCTGTAGGTCCAAAACAGATTAGCGTGGGCACATTTACAGGAGGAGAGGCAGAAGGCAGATGTGAGGCAGATTAGTCATCAGATATGATGGAGAATATCTGCACAACAGATACTGTATGCAGGCAGGTAAGTTGACAGTAGGGGGTTGGTCATGAGAAACTTAAAACTGGTGCAGGTGTGTGTGTGTGTGTGTGTGTGTGTGTGTGTGTGTGTGTGCAAAGAAGGCTGAGGGTACAGGTGAGGTAGGTTAATATGGTCCTTAGGGATTGGGAACAAAACACAACCTATAATTTTATTTTTTTACAATATACACTTCCTGTAACATTTACTTAAACGTAAAATGATGTCAGAAAAAATGCTGCAATTAGCGAACATTTCCTTTTCTACAGTTTCACTGCCAATTGTCTGCACCTCTTTGGGTAAGTTTGAGTTCTATTTCTGAACGACAACACAAACAAACACGAGCAAAGAGCATGTACAGTAGAAGTTTAGGTACATATCAAGTACAGTTGGGAAAATTACATTAGAAAAAAGCACTTGCTCTCAAAAAACAACCTTTCAGCCTTGTGTGTGTGACAGATTGCATGATAGAGCACTGTTATCAGTTTTCATTTTTAAATTACACTCCAGTTTATACAGCCATTAAGCTTGAATGGAAAGATAAATGTGTACCTGAATTTATCAGCCAGCTCTTATCTGTAACCTTTTGGATTCTGTGACATAGATTGCTTGGCTGATTAAACCGTCCTCTAGCTTTTTTTCCTAAACTATCTTTTCTGTCTGTCAGGCTAATGCATCTATTCAGAAAAGTCTGTGGTTAAATGTTTTTTGGAGGCCAATGTGAGTGTGTGTCTACACATTATTCCAGCTCATTTCACCTGACCATGCCCGTATTATATCACCATCTTTCTGACTGTGAAACAACCCTTTTACATTCTGGGTTGCTCAAATCTTTCAGCTCCCTCCTTTCATCTTTCTCTGTTCACCACTGGAGTTCAAAACATACATGACCACTTGTATCTTCATTTCTCACTCACAGTCTCACACACACTCACTAAAGCTTTCAGCAGCGGACGGACAATTTTCACAGTATAAAAATATTCACTAAACCACAGAGAGGTCCACGATTTCACATTAAGCCCATATTTATCGATCTCTGAAGCCACACAAAGATAAACATCTTTCATTAAGAGCTGCAGTCCAGCACAAACAAAGAGTGAGAATAATAAAGTCTCAGTCAAGACTGAGACTCAAATAAGTCAACTTTTATGTGAGACATTACCAAGACAGTGGGCAAACCAGTTAAGATAGTTACAAAAGCAATACTTCACATATTTAAAAATATTCATGTAGGTCCTGCAAGATGGTGATCCATCCCACTTTTTCAGTTTTTCCTATCCAGTGCTAGCTCTGGTTTACCTGGGCTCAACCAAAATGATCCCTGAATAAAGTCAGCATCACTAATGTCATCAAGTGTCTGAAGAGATGGATTTATTCTCGTTGCCTGTTTTAGTCAAGCCTTCGGTAGTCGTCTGCCGTGTAAATTCAAAACATTACGTAAACAAACTTCAGCTTTACAGTGAAACTAAACAGAATCTATGAGAGATCAGTCAAGTTCACTGACTAAACTTTTAGCCATACTGCTAACAAAGCAAGGAACTTAAGCCAAAAATCCCCACCACAGCCCTCACTGGTACATTCTCCACCTTAACAGAGGAAAACACTTACACACAGACGGGTGTGTCTCAGCAGAGGGCAAATCTTCCTTCAAAAGGCATCGAAAGCATCCTTCCAATAATCTTCTCTTCTCAGGCACTGGTGCCGTCATTCTCAGCAGCTTGGCTGTCGCTTCCTGTTGTTCCGTGGGTGATGAGGGTTGGTGGGGCCTCAGATACGTCTCGCTGGCTGTCGTGCCTTGAGTGGCTGTCTATCTTATGGAGGCTGCTGTGAGCAGAGAGCGGGTGGTCCAGACGTGGCATGCTGCCATGGAAACTGCGCTCCTCTGTACCTCGGCAAACCATAGTATCGCTCCTGAGACAGGAGAGGCAAGGGGAGAAAGACTCCGTTTCATCATATTCACAACTGTTGACAGACAAACAGAAAGTCACGGATTTCCTCCTCTACCTGTCGTCACGAATGCGGCGCAGGCTGCCGTGGTAGCTGGCCTTGCTGTGGACACTGCTGGCCTTACTCCTGGTGGAGGTGGGGGGGGCCGTGGTGACTTCTGACTGGTTCATCGAGGTCGTCTAGGACAGCCAAGTGGGTGGAAGAGGCGTGGGTTGAAGTGCCCTAAAGGAGTAATGTATTTAATCAAAAAAAGGTTACATTCTGTATCTGCTCATTCCATCACTTCAATCAAGCTAGTGATATACTGTAGTACACAGTAAGTCTGTTTAAACCATCATTTAAAGTTCTATTCAATAATCAAGGGCGAACCAAAATGCTTCAGGGTATATGTAGGAATGCATCAGAACTTTGAGAACACAGAATAGTATGCTATAGAATAGTACGTCATAGTATAGTATGTCATAAAAATGTTTAAAATATCATAGTATAGTATGTCATAAAAATGTTACATATGTCATAGTACAACAGAATCTGTAGGAATATTAAAACTATGTCACGCACTGTGAGGGTGCGCCTCATTCTGTTCAAGAATATGTATCGCTATTATTGGACTCCCTCCAGATTGTTTAGAATTGGTCTGAAAGACACACCAAATTGTTGGAAATGTAAGACAGATGTCGGCCAATTACTTCATGTCCTATGGTCCTGTGATAAGGTCCAAGAATTTTGGACCAGGATACATGATGGATACTATGTTGGACTGCAGGGACCCAGGCTCCCTTCAGCCCAGGATTATTTGTTCTGGGAGATGGGTCAATCCTAAACGGGATGGGATATGTTCATTTTGAGAATTGTATGTTTTGTATGTTGTAAAAATAAAAAAAATTGTTAATCACAAAAAAATGTCATAGTATGGTGTGTTTTAAAAATTAAAAAACAAGTCATAGAATAGTATGTCGTAAAAATGTAAAAGAAAATTCATAGAATAGTAAGTCATAAAAAAGTCATAGTATATTACGTCATAAAAATGTAAAAGAGAAAGTAATAGTATAGTATGTCGAAAAAGTGAAAAAAAATTGTCATGGTATTAGTAGTATTAGTCATTAGTCAGGTAAACATGCTAACTCAACAAAGATAGGCTCAGCCCGGACTGGGGATTGAACCAAGGGTCAGGGTCTGCACTGCATACTTGTTGGTGCTTGTTGTATCAGTGTAAACCACTGAAAAAATGATAAAAAAGTCATAGTATAGTATGTCGAAAAATTGATAAAAAAAGTCATAGTATAACATGTCGAAAAAAAGTCATAGTATAACATGTCGAAAAAAAGTCATAGCATAGTATGTCGAAAAAAATGATAAAAAATGTGTATGATTATGTGTGTATGAATGCATGTATATGTGTGTATGTGTGTATACTGTATGAATGTTTATGTATGTATGTGTATATATATATATATATATATATTATAAGTTAATTGTGATAAATATAAATAAGATATAAACATGTGTTAATAATAATAATAATTTACTGAGTTATGGAAAAGAGGTAGGATTAAATAAGTGTATACTTCTTCCTACTCCTTGTCAGACATGTCTATGTTGGCTAATGTTACTTATTGTTTATTGATTGTTTATTGAATGTTTTGGTTATTTAACTTATTAGTACAATTTTTTTTTTAATGTTTTGTTTGCTTTATTTTTGATATGTCTGAAATAAATTTCTTCATTCATTCATTCATAGTATATCGAAAGAAAGTGAAAAAAAAGTCATAGTATGTCAAAAAAAAGTGATAAAAAAGTCAAAGTATAGTATGTCGAAAAAAGTCATAAAAGAGTCATAGTATAGTATGTTGAAAAAAATTATTAAAAAGTCATGGTATAGTATATCGAAAAAAAGTGATAAAAAAGTCATAGTATAGTATGTTGAAAAATTGATTAAAAAAAAATCATAGTATATCGAAAAAAAGTCATAGTATAGTACGTAAAAAAAAAGATAAAAAGTCATAGTATAGTACGTCAAAAAAAGATAAAAAAGTCATAGTATAGTATGTCGAAAAAAAGTCATAGTATAGTACCTCAAAAAAAAAGATAAAAAGTCATAGTATAGTACGTCAAAAAAAAAGTCATAGTATAGTATGTTGAAAAAAATGATTAAAAAAAGTCATAGTATAGTATGTCGAAAAAAAGTCATAGTATGTCGAAAAAGAAGTCATAAAAAAGTCATAGTATAGTATGTTGAAAAAAAATCATAGTATAGTATGTCGAAAAGAAGTCATAAAAAAGTCATAGTATAGTATGTTGGAAAAAATTATTAAAAAAGTCATAGTATAGTATGTTTGAAAAATTGATAAAAAAAAAGTGATAGTATAGTATGTCGAAAAGAAGTCATAAAAAAGTCATAGTATAGTATGTTGGAAAAAATGATTAAAAAAAGTCATAGATAATATGCAGAACAAAAGTCATAAAAAGTCATAGTATAGTATGTCGAAAAATTGATAAAAAAAAATCATAGTATAGTATATCGAAAAAAAGTCATAGTAGTATGTTGAAAAAGTCATATAGAATGGTGAAAAAAGTCATAGTATAGTATGTCGAAAAAAATATAAAAAATCATAGTATAGTACGTTGAAAAATTGATAATAAAAAAAAATCATAGTATAGTATATCGAAAAAAAGTCATAGTATGTACGTCAAAAAAGTCATAGAAAGATAAAAAGTCATAGTATAGTATGTCGAAAAAAATGATAAAAAAGTCATAGTATAGTATGTTGAAAAATTGATAAAAAAAAAGTCATAGTATAGTATGTCTGAAAAAGTCATAAAAAAATCATAGCATAGTATATGGAAAGTTAAAAAAAAGCTTGCTGGTGTTTATTGTATCAGTGTAAACCACTGAGCTAACGTGCCTTCAAATAAAGTAGGTAGAAAACAGTATAGTATTTAGAAAAAAGTCATAAAAAAAGTCATAGTATAGTATGTCGAAAAAAAATTATAAAAAGTCATAGTATGTCAAAAAAGTGAAAAAAATTGGAAAACATGCTAAATATATAGTAAATATATTTATTGTTTATGATATTTATAGTAAATGATAAAAATGTGAAAAAGTCATAGTATAGTATGTCGTAAAAAAAGTCATAGAATAGTATATCATAAAATGTATATAGAAAACAGCATGAAAAAAGCGAGAAAAAAAAGTCATAGTATAGTATGTCGTAAAAATGTAAAAGAAAAGTCATAGTATAGTATATCATAAAAATGAAAAAAAGTCATAGTATATTACGTCATAAAAATGTAAAAGAAAAGTCATAGTATAGCATATCATAAAAATGAAAAAAAGTCATAGTATATTACGTCATAAAAATGTAAAAAGAAAAGTCATAGTATAGTATGTCATAAAATAAATAGCATGTTATAAAAATGTAAAGGAAATGTCGTAGTATAGTATGTCATAAAAATGTAAAAAATCCTAGTGCTAATGGACAGTAATGGATGAAATTTAGCAACAATATAGCTTCTGGCCTCAAATTGCTCCAGTACTACTGATACTATTTTCTATTCTGTTACGTCTTCAACTAGTATTACAAAGATTACTTTTGATTCTGCTATATCACCGCTGTGTTTGCAGTCCTACCTGAGTGGATGTTCCTCTGGACTTCCTAACGATGGGGGTGTTGGGTTCTCGCAGCAGAGACTGGGCAAAGTCTGGCTGCTCCTGCAGCACCTGACGGGACTCATTCACCCCACTGCTGCAGAGAGAGGAGGATGAGGGAGGGCAGGAGAGAGGGGTTTAAAAATGGTAGACAAGAGGAGGGTGGAGGGGGAAAAGGTTCTCTCGCTTTGCCAGACCATCCACCCGCTGCGGAGCGGAGGAGGGTCTAGCTAGTCCACATCGCATTCTGGGATGGGAGAAAAACGTGCTCTGGTTTATTGGCATTTCTTTAAACCAATCACAATCATCATGGGCGCTGCTAAGCTCCGCACGGAGCCGCTGTAAAATAGTGGTGCGAGAGAAAACTCAGATTTTACAGATAGTCTAGCTAGCTGTCTCAATTTACCCTGCAGAGATCTGAGGAGCAGTCAACCATAGTCTTCATAAATCCACCGGAGTTTAAAATTCCAACACAAAGAAACGGACATTGGCGAAAATACATGCATCCGGTGGAAATTCCTGCGGCACTGGAGCAATCCCGGAAGCGGAACGTCAAGGATAGAGACTAAGGAAAAGGTAACGAGGGGCAAATCCAGAAAGAGCTCATAGAAGTTTAAAGGGGAGGGCAGACGAGAGTAGGCAGACATTTGATTACTACTGGTTATTAATACTGCAGTTTGTCTGTCTGAAGCAATAAATACACACGGACAATAAAATGTAACATACAAAATTATTATCAGATAGCACAATCAGATATGCAGTACATATGCTCTCACAAACTTGTTTTAGAGGACCCGTGTGCATGATTTAGAGGCATCTGGCAATGAGGTCGCAGATTGAAAACACAAGTTAGTTTCATGTGATTATAATAAAATTATACGAGGGAGGGGAAAATTTAGGACTGAAATCTTCTTACGCTTTGCGTCTGCGTCCATGCAGGAAGCTGGCCCATTCAAAACAGGTCTTCTTGCTGCCCACCCAGAAAACAGAGGGGATCCCCACCACCAACATCATCAGATATTTAATTAGGAACAATACCATGGCTGGCCGGCTGGTCTGCTCCACCTAAAAAGAACAGAAATATTAAATATTACACAATCATCTTATAAATAAAACGGAGTGGTTAAAATACAGCCTGAAATGGGAGCCTGAATTGTATGAACTTAAATGTGTGTGAAGAGAACATATTTCATTATTGCATAAGTACTGAAGTACAGGACAAATAATTCCTCAACAGTAACACAGTAAATAAATATGAAATGCTTAGGATGCCACCAAAACTACTTGCACATTAAGTGGACCAAAAGCATCCAGCAGTGACAAGTGTTTTTAGCCCAGTCAGTCAGTTTGAACGATGGAAGAGAGGAGGTAATCCTAGAAAAACCCAGCTGCTTCAGCAGCTGAACTGCAGCAACTGCTTTCTCCTCAGTTGGTCTTGAACTTTGATGCAGGATACAGTCTCTGCCACCAGAGGGCAAGGGTTTACAGCAGTTGTGTAGATTGAGAGGTAAGAACTGTTTTAAAACAAACAGAGAGCAAATGTAGGTAGTATAGTGTACAGTATATTTAAATGCAAGGTATACAGTAGTTCACCCTTACTTTTACAGTAGTTCACCCTTACTTTCTGAAAGATAATACTCCACTGAGGAACCATCAAAAAACACTGCAACTGTTGTAAAAACAACAAACTGCTGAGGTTAACAATGTTATCTTCACGCAGCACCAAAACAAGCACTGAATATATAGTATGTTGTGAACAAACCATTACAATGTGAATTCACAACCAGAATATTTTGCTCGTTACATATTAACAAATATCACAGACAGTGCTCTCACACTGCCAGGGTGCTGTGGGGTGTACTGTATGGAAAATACCCAAAAGGGGTAATTTATTATTTTATTTTGTCTCTGTTTTCTCTGTTTTGACTGACATGGAAGTAAGCGGATAACAAATTCTGTAGTTACACAGGCAACTACAGGTGGCCTTTTCTTAATGAGGCCCAACAAAGTGTAGTGGTTACAGACATGGTGCAGTACTAACAAATGTATGTGTACAATAAACTTTCCCATTGAAATCAAAATAGTACTCTTGTAAGGATGTTATTAAGATAGCATTTTAACACTCGCATCTTCTACAGACAACTCCCAGGGGAGGAGGACTTTTAGAAAGCTTAGGCGTTTCTTGCTTTTGAAAGAATCAGGGGCCAGAAGAATTGGTATGTATTAATTAGCTTTTGTCTGTCTTGCCCAGGCTGAGATTAAATGTCTCAGATTTAGATAAAACAAGAAACCCTGGGCCTTCAGTAAATTACCACCCATGCACACACACAAAAACGAAGTCACTTGAACTTGAACAATGGCCACAGAGTCTTCAATTATCCAAAAACATGCAATAGTACCCTCTCACACAGACAACCATTTGCACACAAAACCCCCTAGGGTAAAGATCAAATAACACATAGCAATATTAAAATTCCAGAGCCACAATAGGACGTAAAAGGGTACTCTCTTCATGAGCTCTCACACACAGCTACAGACACATGCATGCACACACAAGTAATATAAGCACTTGCACCTGCCTCCACCCCCTCTCATATAGTCTGTCATTCACAAATAAGCTGACACTCTTATTATAAAACCACTGTAACAGCACTCAGCAGAATGGTGGAATAAACAAACACTTAAAGTACAAGTTTTGTTATCTTATGAGTTATGTGGGAAACTGATGAAAAAAAGCTTTCATTGCACATTGTTTGTATACAGTGGAGTGTGTCTGTGTCCGCATTGTGCAGATTTATTCGGTTATTCATTTAGCACCAGACTGTACAAAACACCACACTCGCACTGGTCTTCACAACTGCTACAAAGATGTTATAGAGTACAGGCAGCAGAGCATGACTGAGCAGGCCCTGAGAGAGACACACAGACACAGAAAGCAAGAGAGAGAGAGTAGAGGCGTAGAAGGTGGAGACTGACTGAGAGAAAGAAGTAAGTGTGTGAGAACCAGCAGAGATGTTGAAAGACAAAGAGACAGAGAAACAGAGATGGTTTTGTGTTAGTTGGTTTGTGTGGTTAGTTGGTCTTGAGAGCTGTATTAGCTGAGCTAATGATGCATACAGTGCTCTGCTCCCTCCCCTCCAAAAATACCAACTCACACAGCCAAACACATGTGCAACGGCCAGCTCTCACTCACTCAAACAAGCGCACACACACACAGTGATTGCTCAGGGACAAAGTAATAATGAAGTCCGACGGTCAAAAAACAAGTCAGAGGATGAAACAGGTTGGAAACAAATCCAAAGGTTAGTCAAAGTTATTTGAAAGAGGAAACAGTAAAATTATGACCCAAACTGTCCGTTGTAAGAATCCATCACAGTTTACAGAACCACTACCTGGTTTGAATTTGATCTACTGTATATACTGCTTTTTCCAGTTTAACCTCCTAATAAAGGCTTAACTGTTGTCTGACTTTTAATGTTTTTGCCATGTTGACCTTGCTGTAGCAATGATGTCTTGCTTCCAGATCTCAGCCATTACTTAAGTGAGTATAATGTTATAATAACCGATGGCCAAAAGTACAAACAATAAGGCTCAAATTGTAAAAAAGCAGAACTATCCTTTAAAGTGCTCATATTATGCTCATTTTCAGGTTCATAATTGTATTTAGAGGGTATATCAGAATAGGTTTACATAGTTTAATTTTCAAAAAACACCATATTTGTGTTGTACTGCACATTGCTGCAGCTCCTCTTTTCACCCTGTGCGTTGAGCCCTCCATTTTAGCTACAGAGTGAGGCATCGCACTTTTGTTCAATCATTGTTGGAAGTCGCACATGAGCAGTACCTCGGTAAGCACTGCTAGCTAGTCAGAAGGAGAGTATGAGGGTATGCTACGCTAGCAGCTAGGCAAACATTATAATGTGTGTTACAAAGTAAAGGCTGGACTACAATAGAGCTGTTTGGAGCAGTTTGTGAACAGTGTTTTCTGTTGGAGATGGTAAGTCCCTTTGAGGTGGACTTTGGGCTTTTTCACTTTGTAAACCTATAACATGCACAAAAATATATACACAATAAAGGAAGGGGAAAAAGCCAAAAAGCATAATATGAGCACTTTAAAGAATTGGCCAATTTTCCATTCTTCAAGCATTTTGTTCCCCGCATGAAACTGGTATGTTAACTACATTATCCCAGTGAATAAATGAGGATAGAAAAACACTGTATCCTCCACAGTGAGTAACTGAGTACTTCAATCCAGCTAACTTTGGCAGTGTGAGAACACATAGTGTGTGTGTGTGTGTGTGTGTGTGTGTGTGTGTGTGTGTGTGTGTGTGTGTGTGTGTGTGTGTGTGTGTGTATGTGTGTGTGTGTGTGTGTGTGTGAGAGAGTGAGTGAGTGTGAGAGTGAGTGAGTGAGAGAGAGATCAGGGGGAGTTTGCATGCTGCAGCATGAGTGAGCTGTGAAAGTAAAACGGCTGGAAATCCTGTCAAGAGTGTGTCAGTGTATTTGTTTTCCATGTCCAGCTGAGATGACAGGCAGATCCTGAGATGCCATCTGTTTTTAGACAGCAGGTAATAGAATAGTTTTGATGAGCTACTCGACAGGCATATTCATCTTGTGATGAGATGATCTATGTATACATATACAGTGAAACTGATCACAACTTTTAAAGCTATTTATATTTGCACTGTTTTAACAGGTAGATAATCTGGTGGTGTCTTTTCTGATCCTTAAGTCTCATCTTAGACTTACAGCCGGCAAGCTTTCCTCCACAAATACATCTTCACAAATAAAATGACCAGTGACACATGCATTATCTTGCAAGCATAGCAACATTACACAGTCTCATACACATATGTTCTCACTTCAATCTCTCTCTACCTGTGTCTCAATTGTGCACCTTACCTTTTTTGCACTACTCATTTTATTTCACGTTGTTATATGTTTTACGTATATGTTGGCACTGGGAAAGGAGTTGCTTTTAATCTCATTGTACATGTGTATAGTGACAATAAAAGGCATTCTATTCTATTCTACCTTGTATGGGCAGGGAATGTGATGGTGCCTGCAGTTCTCTTCAATCCAGGTCGTCTCCCAAATACTTCGGTAAGTGTGTTCGTACAGGTAGCACCCAATCACAGTCAACAATGGGACCAGGTAGAGCACCGAGAACACTCCCATTCGAATCATGAACTTGACTAGTTTGGTCTGGTTCTCCTTCTCCAGAGGGATTTCCATGCGCACCCGGTTCAGAGCCACAATGCCTACTAACAGGAGAGACACACCCACCTGAAGAGAGAGAGAGAGAGAGAGACGAATGAGAAGTCTTTTAAAATTAATGATTCATTTTTTAAAGAGCTGGATGACAGACAAAATGCTGTCAACCATCCAACCATCCATTTACTAATCTATCCATCTCTCCATAATTCCAGCCAACAACACACTCGTTCGTACACCCATCCATCTATCCTACTCATGAACTCTTTCATCCACCCACCCACTCATTTATCTTCTGACTGTACTCACCGCCACGTTGAGGCAGAGTGGTGCCAGAACAAACCACCTCAGGGCGTCTATGTCATACAGCCCTATGAAACACACTCCACTGATCCCATCTCCTTCAATTTTGTTCAGGGCCAAGAGGGTGACAGTCAGGGCCCCTGGGAGCCCCCAGGCAACAGCATGGAAGAGGAGGGCTTTTTTCTCAATGGCCTCGCTGCCCCATTTAGGCACAGCGGCCAGGAACCAAGTGATTGTCAGTATGACCCACCACACGCTGCCGGCCATGGTGAAGAAATATAGGACCATGAAGAACAGGGTGCATACCTGAGAGAGAGAGAGAGAGAGAGAGAGAGAGAGAGAGAGAATGGGAGCCATAACTTGTGATCAATCATGTAGGAGAAGTCAGCAAATCATTAACTAGAGAATATATGAGTTATTCAGCTGAAAAGCATCTTACTGGAGTAAATATGACCTACATTTTGAGCTGTCACATTAAGAATGGGTCTTAAACATCTGCATCAAATGAATTACGATAAATCATGTGAGAATATCTGGTTTAATTCATAGCATCTAAAAATATAACACTGAGGAAAGTTTTTAGGATGGTGTACATCTTACAAAACATTACCATGAGATGTGTGATGTTGTGGTGATACTAGATGTAAATAAACTAAAACGCTCACCTTGTTGTGTGAGCCCTGTGTTATGGTTGAAGCTCTGAACTGGGCAGGGCTGACTGCATTGCACGCTACCCTGTCCTCCAACAGGAACCCCAGAAAAAAAACCAGTGACACCATGACATAACATACAGCGTAGAAGATTATAGGCCGCTCAGGGTATCGAAACCTAATGGGGTGAAAAAAAAAAAAAAAAAACAGGACAAAATTCACATTTACATAAATTTAATTTAACAAATTTTCATTCCACATAGATTTCTTTGTTTTTTAAAGTGATTTGGTTAAACTTTACTTGAAGGTATCTACATAAGAGTGACATGACACTGTCATGAACGTGTCATAAACATTATAAACAAGTCATAAACGTTTATGACATAAGGCTTCTTTTAGTAATTGTCATTCGGTTTTTGTCATGACAAGTTATGGTTAGGGTTAGGGTTCATGTGTCATGACTGTGTCATGACAGTGTCATGTGTTCATGACAGTGTCATGTCACTCTTATGTAGCTACAGTACCTTCAAGTAAAGTGTTACCAGTGATTCTTGTGCAACCACTTCAATTTGTGCAATCATTTTTATAAGTCATATTTCTGTTTTCTCCTCAATCCTTCTTGATTTTTGTAAGTGATTGTACTCAAAAAGTTGATATAAGATGTCATTCAAACCTGGTAACATCAATGAGGAACGTCAGGAAGGTAAAGAGCGTTGCAGATAGACAGGCAATGGAAACGACTCCTATGAAGTAGCGGATGAAGGTCAGCTCCTGCTGGTTGAAGAACATTGAGGGGCACGGGGCAGAGCAGTCCTTCTTGCCCATGAATGTGTAACCCAGGTCTGGGTCGACTTTGAGCTCTCTGGGGCACCAGAAACCGTAGTCTCTCTGGACAGTCATGGACGACTGGTCAGTGGGGTCAGAGCTTGTTAGAAGGTCCTCTGGACGAGGATAGGGCTCGTCACAATCTGGGAACCTGGAAAAGAATGATTATGTCAGATCAGATCACGCAGCTTATTCTGCTATCAATTTGGCTGAGCATCTTACTGATATGAATGGGGTGGAAATATATCAAAAAGACAACACCAAAAACTACATCATCCAAAATGACCTTAAAGCTGAGTCAACACTTTTTAACAAAAACTGAACATTATAACCTTTACGAAGGTAGGATTTATTGCAGGACTGTTGTATTAGACTGCATTAGTTTCAGCTATGTGTACCTAATGAACTGGCAACCGAGTGTAGAAACATACAAGTAAATGACCTGATAGAAAAGACACATGGCCAAATACCAGGAAGAGCTGAATTGAAATAGAGAGACATGGAAGAAGAGAAAGAGGAAGAAAGTGGGCTGCTGTATGGAGATACAGGAGAGGTGACAGTCAAAGAAAGTGAGATACTGTAAGTGGCAAGGTGCTGTAGTTTAGAGTTAGTTTGGCTTTTGATGTAGGGTTGCAGTTGGCATGAGTTCAAAGAGAAGCTGCAGGCACAGGAACAGTGCAGATTTGAGGTTTATGCAAAACACATATTACAGGCTCAGTCCTGTGCAAATATACAGTATATGTTTAAAAAAAAAATAATTCTCAAACACTCTGTTTGTGATGACACTGTTTATATTTTTAAGTACTTAGTTGATGTTAAATGTAATACACATACACACCTGCTACAATCCATGTCATCTGGCCAGGATACTCCGAAAACCTCCATTAGTTTGTGGCACTCATCCTTGGCCCGCTGGCAGAGAGATCGGCATGGCATGGACACCTGGCCGTACACAGTGCACACCGGAGCATACAGGGCACACAGGAACATCCTCAGGTCAGCACTGCACACTAGGTTCACCATGGGATGAAAAGGCTGTGGAGGAGAGACATTTATTTTGTTTTAAACTTATGTTTGAACCTGCCACAAAGCTTTAAGGCGTAAACTGAAGGCACTGGTTAGTGCAAAATAGTGCATCATAGTCATACAATGGTCTCAAAGCTCTCTTGCAAACACGCACACATCTTTCCAATATTATATCCCAATATCAGTGGGAACCAGCTTGACAAGGTTGTTATTAAATCTGTTATGCGTGTGTGGAAGAAGGTTTAAGTTAACTGCTATCAGTGGCAAATATGAGAAGGCTCATATGTAACCTGAAATAGCCATCAAAGAGGGTGGAGGGAGTGCCAGAAGGAGGACAAATGTGTTCTAACTCCTGCGCTGCAACTTATACTACTCAGTATACCATCAATATTTAGAGGCTCATGAAATATGTATAGCCGCAATCATATTACCAAACACCCCTTTGAAGGTGGGGACAGCAAAGACAGACATCTGAGGGTTGAGCCACAGCCATGTGTCAATACACTTAACAGACAGACAGCAGGGCTATCCACACACAAAATATTATAGATTCTGGTCCCTGTAGTGGTACTTTAAAAATTGAGTCAGGCTTGTGACCTTCAGGTTGCTGATTCAAATCCCCCGAATGATTGAGAAAACACGAGTGATGGAAAAGACAAAAGGCACCCTTTGCATTTCCAACTACTACTGCTAAAATACCCTTGAACACATGCTCTAAGTGGGGTTTCAGTGTGAGCTCTTTTAAAAAAAAAAAAATTCTATATAAAAACACAGAGGCAATGGATCAATTGCCAGGGGTCATTCTAGCAGTGTGGGCAATACTTACACCATTTTTCTGTTAAGGAAGTTTAGCTGGTGGCTACTTGTGCTCATGACAAGAAAATTATTCATCAGTTTGTTCCAAAAAACCTGTTCCATAGAAATTAGATTAGGACTTAAATACTGTCGGGTGGCACGGTGCCTCAGTGGTTAGCATTGCTGCCTCACAGCAAGTAGGCACTACTGAGTACTGGGTTCGATGTCTGGGCAGGGCCTTTCTGTGTGGAGTTTGCATGTTATCCCCATGTTTGTGTGGGTTTCCTCCCACCTGCATACGTACTAGGTAACTCCTGCCATTGCCCATGACGTAGGCACTGGTATTACAACTGGGTTGGCTGCCCATTGCTCCTAATTAGATAGGACAGGCTAAATGCAGAGGACACATTCCCCATAAGTGTAAATGTACTTGGCAAAAAAGGAAATACAATATATATATATATATATATATATATATATATATATATATATATATATATATACACACATATAAATATATATTAAACATTCGTGTGAATTTCTGCTTTTGTGCAATACGCACACTCAATATATTCAACATAGCTTACTGATATGCTCATACATCAGCAACTGCCAGCAACATTGTGTGCACTGTCAGGGTTATGTGTTCAAAGTGACCTGCATCTATTCAGCTATTTAAAAGTTCAATCATCTGGCTGCTCTCAAGTGAAATTTTCAATGCAGCTTTTACAAGAGAAATCAGAGCAGAACCATGGCAGCAATGAATGGAGAGTAGAACAATAAGAAATATGTGTTCCTGTGCGTGTGTATATGAAATATGTGTACACACAAAACAGTGCACTTACATTGATTGCTTGCCACAAAAGCTACGGTATATGCTTAAAGATTGTATGGGTGCACTTGTTCAAATACCCATGCATCAGTGAATGTGTGTGTATTTCATGTCTTGTGAGTATGTTTTGATCGTTCTGAATTGCTGTGTTCTAGATCTGCACATTGGAGAGATGTTCCACCATAGGTGCAGTGGGGCATGAGCTGTGTGACATAGTTTTGAGTATTGCGTGCGCGCACGCGCACACACACACACACACACACACACACACACACACACACACACACACACAACTCTGCTCAATTCAATAATTCATGCATTTTACAACCCATGTGTTTTTTTTTCCTTGTTTGTGAACACGCAAGCTTCAGTGTGGATAGGAAGCACATGAGCATTGATTGTGGACTAAACCTTATTAAGCGTGCCCTGCATTTGAACCACACGGTTCTGAATATATACATACTGTAATTATGTTTAGCTGTTAAATACTGAGTGTGTTAGCATGTTTATTAGTATCCTGGTTTTGACCTTATTCAGGATAGGTTTCTTCCATGGAACATGAGAAACCAGGTTATTCATATCCTTTCAAACATGACTAACAGTATCCAGGTTACTGATAATCCGTGTGCAGTTGTGTCTTGATTTCTCACCATCTCAGTCACTATGTACTTAGTCTATAGCCTTTGCGTTCCACTTCCGGGATTGCTCCGGTGCTGCAGGAAATTCCACTGGATGCATGTATTTTCCGTTTCCTTCCGCTTTCTTTGTGTTGGAATTTTAAATTTGGTGGATTTATGAGGACTATTGTTAACTGCTCCTCAGATCTCTGCGTGGTTAATTGAGACAGCTAGCTAGACTATCTGTCCAACACTATCATTAAAGTCAGTCATAATGTGTTGGCTGCAAAGAGTTTTTTTTTTTTTTTTTTTACATCAATTAGGATCTGAAAGTCTTTACTTGTCCTCAACAAAAACAGATAAGGGCATTGCTCTGAAGAACGGTCTTGCTGTCCTTGTCTGTCCACTTCTCTCACTCATACTTCTGGTACAAGCCTGAGGCATCACTTAGGCCTAACTGAGTGGTAGTTGCTTTATGCATGAGTGTGTCTCACTACCCAACAGAATCAAACATTTCTCCATGTCTCCTCATACTAACTATACAGTGAATATGTGTGTGAGCCCCATTTTGTTTGTCCCCATTCTGCCCATTTCTCCCGTGCACGTGTGGTTATGCATGTGTGCATGAGTGTGTGTCATTGTTCTTGTATTCTGAGTATGTCCCAGTTATCGTGTTTTCCGGTGTGAGTGTGCAATGCTTGTGTGCGTGCACAAGTCAACGCGTGTGTGCCGATATCTGCGTGCAATTATAGTGACAGTCAAGGCAATTGCCCCCCACCTCCCACCACAAAGAGAATATTGATATTAAGTGGTCTAACTGTGCCACCAGAGAAGGGGGGAGTCAATCAGCTTTCCATAGAGCACGACTAGAGTGAATTGTCTGGCACTTTGTAGTCAGTTGTGATGGAACAGAAGAGAAAGGAAAGCCCTGAGGTTGCAGACTGCTACTAACAGATGTAAAGATGTAAAAGAAGGAGATAAGGATGGGGCGAAGAGGGTACAAAAGAAAGATGAAACCTAGTGCATCAAATCTCTCTACCTGCTTGTTTCTCTTTCCTTGCTTCAATGTGTAGTGGACTGAATCAACTTACTAACACAGGAGAGAATTTGCTTGCAGTTATTACAGAAAATAGGTACATACTAGATCTGTGTTGTGGAAGCACATTTTTACCTAAACAAATATAAAACCAACCAACCATGCTCCTACAAGATGAAGCTACAGTATACTGGTACATGAGCTTAGCCATTATGTTTCGACAAATGTAACCTCTTTACTTGTTTATGTGTTGAATACAACTGATTAATGAGATAATAGTTCATTTGAACTTGGCTTGCATAAAGCAAACAAATTTACAAGGCACTGCAATGACTATATACTAAATATGTAATTCACCACAAGCAAAATGTAAATTCTGTACCAGGCACCCAAGCATGGCCCTTCACCTACCATCAATGAGTGAGTGAGTGAGTGAGTGAGTGAGTGAGTGAATGAGTGAGAGAGTGAGTGACCACAATTTAGGATAGAACAGAGCTGCAGTCTGCAGCTGTGTGGTACAATAGCAAACTGTTTGTAATTTGTCATTGACGGTTGTGTATCCTTCTATTACTAGGGCTCTCTACAAATTCCTTAAATAATTGATGTATGTGTATTTTACTTTAATTTTACATCCCTACACATTAAAAAGTGTACAGCTACAAAAGGACTCACTAAAGATTACAGTAAACAAGGTCCTCTCATTGTTCAGTTCAGTTCAGTTCAGTTTATTCTTTGTCCCAGAAGGGCAATTTGTATGCAGCAGGAAGACATCACATGGAAATATACAACACAAACCACACAACAATGAACTTACTAAAAACAGCAATAAATACAGCAATAAAAAACAGTGGCTTCAGCCTGAGTTAAGAATGAATAGTAGAGTTATGTTGGGGACACAATCAAAGTAATAATCAATAATGATAATGAAATAAAAAAAGGAAATACAGGGGTGATTAAGATAAGCAAGAGCTATCACCTCCTTTTAGCTAAGTTGAGTGCCTGAATGGAACGAGGAATAAAAGAGTTTTTGTATCTCTGTTTAAGAGCCAAGGGAGTGCTAAAACGTAAACCAGATGGTAATAACATGTATTCTCCGTACAGAGGGTGAGTGGTGTCCTTGCTGTAAGGCTACTGAACTTCACACCCACTATCTTGCTAGAGCTGACATTTTGGAAGTTACTGAACATCAATAGCTGATCACTTTTCTATGGCTACTCTTTCCTACTGACAATCCCCTATAAAGGATTATATTAATAGTTAATTTCCACAATCCATATCCCATGACATGTAATTTTCACTTTTTTACACAATAATAAAACATTTGGGAATTATACACTGATAAGTGGTAAGACAAGATGGTAAGTTGTTTTGTTCCATTTTCAAGTGTCTTTATTGTATGTTTTGCAACTTAAGACTTTAATAAACAGTCAACAGTTCTTCCCACAAAATACATTGAAGGCAGAGACAACACCCTAACAGTCTAATATACTCTCTCTCTCTCTCTGAGTTAAGAAGATGGTGGGGTTGCGTTCTACTATCTACTATCAAAGGTCATCATGCAAACCACGTTACCAAAACGCCAACGCTCCAACTTGACATACCCCCTACATAGCTTAAATGGTATGAATGGCGGCTTGACCTCAGCCATTTGGCAACTATATTTGTGAGAACCATTTCAGAGGAACATTTTAATGTTCATGACTGCATCCTTCATAAGTGCTCTTATTGCAGCATGAGCGCTGTTGATTCTACTGCTGTGTTGGTCCCAAAGTAGGGCTGGGCGATATGGCCAAAATCTTCTATCCCGATATAGGTCATTTCATGTCTTGATAATGATATATCATGACATATATACGCTCCTGTGTCAATTAAATACTTGACATATAAAAATGACTGAATATTTTCATATACTATTAAGAACTTAAAAATTAGCATGAATATAACGTGCAAGGTTGTAATGCAGTCCGGCTGCTGGTTTTATAGAGATTTCTATATCGTTTTTACAATGTAAAAAAATATCAGATTGCTCAAACCAGACATATGCCACTAATAGGCTATATAACAAAAATACTGGTAGGTTAACAAACAATGCAGAATGAAAATCTAATTCAAAATCAAATAAAAGATGCATTTGTGTATGTGAGTGTGTGATTTGGACAGGCAATTGTGAGCACTCGGAATGAGAAGCCGGGTGGGTTCTTTGACAAAGAAAAAAAAGCCCCCAACTGGTCCACCTCTTGTTCAATAGAGGGATTAAGTTTCTTTCTCTTTACTCCCTCTCTCCAAAGAAACCCAGGGGGAGGGAGAGAGACAGAGATAGAAGGAGAAAACAAAACTTCCAAGTAAAAAAAACAAAAGAGAAAAATGGAAAGAAAGATGGACAGAAAGAAAGTCTTATGATTAACAGCACATAATGCAAGCAATTAGGCTTTTGGCAAACAAAAGATGGATACTAATAACTGCTGTAAAGTTCATAGCAAAAAGGAAAAGGGGGTGTTGCTTGTGAAAACTTTTTGCACGCTTTTCTGGTTGAATGAGAGAGTGTCCTGTTCATTGGGTGTGTTGGGGATAGAAAACATATAAATGGCAACAATACGACAGAGCACTGTTGCACATTACATAAAAAGTTGTCAGCTAGCCTGTTAGCCTGAAATATGCTAGAGCTGACATTTTGGAAGTTACTGAACATCAATAGCTGGTCACTTTTCTATGGCTACTCTTTCCTACTGACAATCCCCTATAAAGGATTACATTAATAGTTAATCTCTACAATCCACATCCCATGACATGTAATTTTCACTTTTTTACACAATAATAAAACATTTGGGAATTATACACGGATAAGTGGTAAGACAAGATGGTAAGTCTGTTTTGTTCCATTTTCAAGTGTCTTTATTGTATGTTTTGCAACTTAAGACTTTAATAAACAGTCAACAGTTCTGCCCACAAAATACTTTGAAGGCAGAGACAACACCCTAACAGTCTAATATACTCTCTCTCTCTGAGTTAAGAAGATGGTGGGGTTGCGTTGATCTGCATTCAGATCCAAAACAGGAAATGGGTTTTTGGGCATGTGTATATCTTTGAGAAGACTGTTTAGTCAGTGTGTGTGCGTGCGTGCGTGCGTGCGTGTGTGTGTGTGCGTGTGTCTGTCTGTGAGAGTGTGTTGTTTTGTGCTGAGAGCGGTTGTAGAAAATCCAGTTAGCCAACTCTGCAGAATCTCATACACATTTCTAAGCGTATTAGGAGGAGGGAGAGAAGGGATGGAGGAAAGGAGGAGAAAAACTGGAGCGGCACAGAGAAAAGAGTGGTGGTTTTCTGGTGAATTAGGGAGTCAAATGGATTGGAAGGAGTGTTTGGAGTGTGAGAACCTGAGACAGGCACACATACACACTTCCTGAAACTGTCACCAGCGTTGTGTTGTGGTCAGATCAAGGTGACAGGCTGTTGGGTCTAAGCCTCCAAAGAAACAGCTCCTGAACTGGCAGCAATTCCACTTCAAAAACGTTTTTGACCAAAGTTCTCCAACTCAGTGTTCTGGTATTCAACATAGCAAAAATATGAAATGTGCAATCTCTTCTCTGGTTCTGGATTTCCACATGTAGCGATGCTGTCTTTTGCCTTTTCTTATCAGGGATTTTCATGGACTTTATGTTGTTGTTTGAGATGTTGTTAAGTGCTCTTTAGAGTGCTTTCCGCCCTCAATCATGATGCAGAAAACCACTCAAATTGCAAATCAGATCATCTAAACTCTATAAAACCCAATGAAAAGGGCTTTTAAAATTCAGGAACATGTTTAGTCTAGTAGAAAACTGGTGGCATGCATGTTTAGCTAATAATTGTTTTTATGGAACATTTATGTGCACTGACTCTTGTGTATCAAGTAACAAATCGGTAACCTCAATCCCTCGAACCTGCACATTAAAAGGAATAAAATGTTGATCTTTTAATGCACTGGTACATGCAATGTACCATTTCGTGCACCTTTTTCTGACAGATGAGTTCACGTTCCATATGGACACATCACCCTCACACGCTCCCTAGCTCTTTTTCTTCCTCTCGTGCCATCTCTTTCTCACACAGTAACTCGCCCTCAAATCAGTCGGTCAGGCCCTGCAGCACAAATGCTGTCAGACCACATCAGCTCTACCTCCATTAGCGGGCTACAATATAACATCCCTGCAACATTCCCTTTCCACTAGCTATTACAACTAAACCCTACATTTCTCTCTGAATTTCTGCAGAAACTATAATATTCCCTTATGCTTCCGTCTCTCTACTGCAACTCGATCCCTTTATTTTTTCTCCTGGCACTCAAACACTCAAATTAACTGCATCCTCCTTCGTTGCATCCATACATTAGAGACAAATACATTCGCTCTCTCCCTCTACAGCGTAGAATGCGTCGTTTCAGTTCATAATCACGTAGCAATTACATGATCCCTCCATCTCCCTCTTCTTGCACCAGCTCAGCTCCTATTTTCAATTTTATTCTCTAAGCTTGGTATTGTTTTCTTGCTACTGCTCTCTCTTCTCCACTTTTACTTGCAAGATTTGATCTCAAGCAACATTCTACATTCACACTCAGTAATGCACACATGATAAATGTGTTCATAGACAAATTCACACAAGACACACACACACACTTTCTCTGGCTATGTGCCTGCCTCTTCACTCCTCTCACAGGCTCGTGAGACAGACAGGCGTTGCCCATGAATAGATGAACTGAACAGACCGCGATGCTCTCCTCCCTAATCTCTGAAAGGACAGTTAAGAAAGGGGCACCCTTCTCTCACACTCTCTCCCTCTTTCATTCATTTGTTCGTTTATTCGTGTCCATCCATCGCTCGGGAGGACCGGACAAAGCCGTTAATGGCATTCCCCTTCACGTTCACTTCCCCTCCTCTTCTTTCTCCTGTATTCATCTCTTATTTTCCTTGCCTCCCATTTACTCCTGGCAATTACGCTGACATGCACTTGTCCTCCTCCTCCACTTTCTCTTCCAACATCAGCATTCATTGACTACCCCTACTTTTATCCTGTCATTTTATAGTTTGACAGAAACTATTCAGCAACACCATAAACACATCTCTCCTCTGTTCTCTTCTTCATGTCTTGACCCAAGGCACCTTTTTTTCCTCCATTGTCATCATCCTCATCATTGGTTTCTTTTCAGTGACCCAACTTCTATCTTATCTCGTCATCATGCTTCTAAATTTTCTAAGAAATCGTAGTACAACCTCTCATGCATTTTTGCAATTTACCTTTGTTGTCCCATTATTTTTTGTTTTCCAAAACTCTCAAACCTGTCTCCAGACTTGTTGCTTCAGCCGTCATCTCTTTTGTCAAGAACATACAAACAGCCATGATCTTCTGTATTTCTAGCCTAACGGAGCCAGATCTTACAAGCTCAGTTTCCCCCCAGGATATTTGAGTCTAGAAATACTCACTAAGAAATGTTTAGACCTGGTAAAATATTTATCATCCCAGTATTTAGATAGGGCCACTGCTTCTCTAAACTCTTGAAACTCGTTAACAACTAAATCTCAGTTTTATAGATACAAAATAAGGTCAGATTCTCGCTTGGTTAGCTTGGTTCCATGTGGAAAAAGTAATTAACTGCTCCTAGCAACTACTACTACAGCTTCCGTGTTAAAACAAAAACACCCTCCATTCCCTAACAAGAAATCAGCTAACATGAACACAATGTCAGGTTGAATGAATGAAGACAGACAAAATGGCAACTCGGTCTGAAGCTCCGTTTAGAAGAAGGGTAGTCTAAAGAGTTGTGTATTACATCCAATCAGGAGTAGAAAAGGTTAATGTTATTATGTTAAGAAGAGAACTATCAATCATCTTCGATACAGGTTGAAATTAGTTGAAATGATATTTTTGTGATGATGAGATGTCTTTCTTTGCCAGACAACAATGAACAAAGCAAAAATTGTGGGTTGACTTTTCTAGGCTGCTGTACGTCTCCACTCCATGTTAGCAACAATGGAAGCCTGTCTTTTCATTGACGTGGGTGGAGACATTATCTCCTTCAAATACACCATATCTGTCCATAATTACACGGGTTTGACTGCAAATATCACAGATTTTGAAGACTTTCTATTACTCTTTTTTTTTATCTTTCAAGACAAATAACACTTGAGAGCAATGTGTATTTTTTTTCAAACAATTACTTAGCTACCAGTATGAGTGTCCTATTTCCTTTCTTTGTCTTTTATTAGCAGTCTTTTCCCTCCTCCTCCTCTCCATGGTTTAGTCCAGAACATGCACACATCATCCAATTTCTCTCTCCTCCCCTGCCTGTCTGTCTCCCTCCATTCCTCCCCTTCCTTCCCTGCCTATTTAACTGCCATGGCAACAGGTGATGTGGTGGCTCTCACAGGATAACAGAGCAATACACGTGTGTGTTAGCACACACGCACACACACATTGTGGTAGGACTCCTTTAATGGGTGAAACCATCCAAAAAGTATAGCACAATGAGTGACAGAGGAAGTGTGAAAGTTAGAGTAAAAGAAACTGAGAGGCGTAGAACGGGTCAAATGAAATGATAGAGATGTAGATCAGGAGCCAAGAGTGTGACAATTATGGCGCTGAATCAGACAGCACCCACACACACGTCCTCACACCAAGCTGCCTATCCATCTGCTTAGCACTTAGACGAAAACCTGTTATTTCCAGCATTTGAGGAATTAAGAATTAGAATGATATACTATAACTAGTGCTGTCAAATGATTAAAATATTTAATCGCGAGTAATCGCATTAATGTCATAGTTAACTTGCAATTAATCGCACATTTTTATCTATTCTAAATGTCCCTAGATTTCTTTTTGTCCAATTATTTTTTTATCATTTTAATGCTCTTATCAACATGGAAAGGTGGATCGGCTTGCTTTGTGCTTTTGTCGCCTGGCTTTGACGAGGGGGCGGAGAATTTGCATCAGCTGTGTGCTTGGCCATCAAGTGGTATTTCAGACTGGACGTGCTGCGATGATAGCTCAGTTCACAACGACAAAACACACAGATCACTTTGGTCTTGTCAATGGAACCATTTGGCAACTTTTTAAAAGTAAACTTTCCATTCAGAATCTTACTGGCATCCATTTCGGTGTCTTGCGCTCGCCATCCACTCAAAACGTAACGGTAGCCTACTACTCTTTGGCCAGCTCGCAAGCCCAAACAAGTGTGTGCGGTTACTAGTTGTTGCAACAGCATGTGAAAAAAACTACAAAAGTTTGCTATGCCAAAAAGAACGTTAATCTTGCGATAAAAACATTAACGCCGTTAAAATGGGTTTGCGTTAACACCGTTAACGCGTTTATCTGACAGCCCTAACTATAACATATATTGCTTCTTTGCCCAATGTGTTTATTCAACCTCTTTCATCTGTTAATTAAATAAATATCACAAAAATCACAATAATAATGGTGATATAAAAGGCACAGCCATGAGTCTGTGTAGTATACATTCAAGGTGAAATGTGCATCACTAATAGATTCTGGAAGTTGTAGAGGAGGCTGACTTGGACTAATTGGATGAGTCACAGAGTGAGTGGGATGCTCGGGTTGGGCTAATGTTGGGAGGACTAGATGGGAAAGGGATGTACACAAGCAGAAGTGCAAATCATGCAGTTGAGCAACTCACCGCCTCGTAACCAGTGAACATTTCTACTTGTTTGTTTTCTACATTTCTAATTTTTTTAATTCTAATTGCTAAAAACATGCAGAAAATTACTCGCAGATCATGCAGGATGACAGTTGTTGTCAGAGACAGCATTATATTATAAGCAACAAATAAAAAGGAAACAGGTCTGCAACAGTCTCAATATTGACTGTTGGCGAAGATTTGAACGGATTAAAAATCCATGTGTGCTATTTTGGGAGAGTTGAGAGTTGCATGTCTTGATAAGGGAACAATTAGTAGAACTAGAGCTCTTAATGCTGATGCTGGTCCTGACCTGCAGTATGCTGAAAATGTATGAGCTGCCTTGTGTTGAGTGGCTTTGCGTGAGAAGGGGATCAATGATGTGTGTGTGTGTGTGTGTGTGTGTTAGTGTTAAGTTGGGCTTAACAATGAGGGTTAAACATCTCTCCCCAGACATACACACATAGACACAGTTCCCAGGCTGGGTCATGGGTTTCGATTAAGACCATAAGACATGGATAACCTATATTTTTGTGTTTTATCAGAGTTGAACACCACACCATATAGAATGGACTACACTATACGTCACACAGACGTAGCGAGGGGTCCATGGAGGGATACAACACAGAACAGATAAATAAACATAAAAAGAAAGCGGAGAGAAAGATGGAACTCTTTGGTACTGAAACGATTAGTCGATTAAGGGATTAGTCAAAGCAATTTACATAAAGAAACATATTGACAATAATTCAAACAATAATTCCAGACGGCAACATTAAATATCATACGTCTTTGATGTCCGTATTCCACACTGTCACTATCTAATAAAAGGCCTAACTCCAAAAAGATAATGCAGGAAATATAAACCATTTAATTCATTTATCCTATATATTATTAACTGGGGAAATAATGGACAAGTTGGTAAATAACAAAAAATAATTGTTAATTTTGGTTGACAAAACAAGTTGAAATGGAAATGGTAAAGGATAGAGTTACATCTAGGGCTGCAACTAACGATTATTTTCATTGTCGATTAATCTATTATTTTCTCAATTAATCAATTAGTTATTTGGTGTGTAAAATGTCAGAAAGTACAAGAAGACATCCTCAAATGTCTTGTTTTATCCACAACTCAAAGATATTAAGTGGCATAGAGCAGTAAAGAAACTATAAAATATTCACATTTAAAAAGCTGGAATCAGAGAATTTTGACAATTTTTTCTTAAAAGATTACACAAAACTGATTAATCGATTATGAAAAGAGTTGGCAATTAATTTAACAATTGACAATTAATTGATTAATCAATTCATCTTTGCAGCTCTAGTTACATCTGAAGCATGCTGGTATTGCCCCAGCAGTCTAAAAAGGATGTTATTGGGTTGGGGAAATCAAGCCGCATACACCAGTGCTTCATATGTTCATGAAAACCTGTGGTATTATATTTACAGTGGGCTACATAGCAGTATTTAAGCAATCTAAAATCTCTCCAGTCTTTCTTAAATCTCTCTTGACTTGGCATTGTTGGACTGGATAAGCAGCAGCGGCAGCTATGCTGATGGGAACATTCTGCCAAAAAACAGCACCAGGCAGTGCCTTTGTTCTATGCATAAATAAATGATTACTTAATTTAGGCCGGCAGCTTCTATAGACTCTGTTGGAATAAGCTGGATAATCAAGATTCCACTTGAAATAAAGAGGAACTTTTAAGGACCTGTCTGTCTCTGCTGGAGTGAATAGGGTTATTAGCCTCTTCAGATGCACCAAACACACACACAAATACACACATATTAAACATAGCACAAACACAACTAACCCATCACACTCACAAAAACACACGTCAATAAAACCTCAGTCTCACTTTCGTATTCACACACTCAAAGAAAAAAACAACAGACCAGGCTTAAGCACCACAAGCTTCGAACTCCCCAGATTTGGCACACACAAACTCTCTCTCTGTTGTGGGGACCTGGTGGCCCCAGGGTGGCCCTACTTGAACAGAGCAGTCTTATTTTGAAGGACAGGACCCCATACTGAGAGAAACACAAACACCGGAGACAGTAGGTTCTAAAGGCTTTACACAACCTGTCACTCTGTCAGTATTTCCCTGTGCTTAGTCCGACATTCTGTTTCTGGTCAATTGCCCCATTTTCTTGTTGTCACTTCCTCCCCTATGTATGATATGTATGTATTAGTATGATAAACGTAAAACATGAGCTCACATCTTTCCATAAAAGAAGCACAGAAAATGGGTATTTTTATGCTATTGTTGGCAAGTATATTACTAATAGTAAATTAAAAAATCTACTTCAACCAGTAGTCCTTTCTGGAGTAGGCGGAGTTATAAAACATGGGTGGTCTTGTGGGATAAGAAAAGCTCTTAAGTCTTTTCACAGTGATTAAGTATGTAACTACCTGCCTGTCAGTTCATCATATTCCATGTTTTGTGAACTGGGGGCCCACAACAGGCCACATGAATGCAGTAATGTGTCTTAATAATACCATAACCCAATATGAGAAAATAAATTATAAATAATATTATGATGTATAATATATGATGTTAATATATTATCTTCGAATGCACTTATGCAAGTATTGAGGTTACTGCCAGCTTTCTGCGTCCTTGCTTCAGAGCAGAGAAAGGACCGCAATTTTACTTCATGTCTCATTCACCGGTAAGCAAACACCTAGGCAGGGTGTAAAGTCCATTTCAAACAATATATTAAAAAGTGTATATTGGAAAAAGTTACCAACTCTGCCTTTAAGAGAAACACAGTGAATATAGATTTCTGTTGGACAAGCCGTGTTTCTTGGACATGTATATATTCTTGGCCTGAGTTAGTGACAGCAGTGTGGTAGAATGAAAGAAAACATGTAGTGGTGCATCCTTGTAATTAAAAAGTAAAACTGACACTAAAATGAATGAAGTCTAAATAAGATGGTTACCATAGCTGAACAGCAGACCGTAAATCTAAGACGCATACACAAACTTTACACACACTAAGAAATATCTAGTCAGTCTGAATGCTGCATTAGCTAAAGAAAGAAAACAAATCTGCAGCGCCTTATATCATTAATACACTTAAGACTGTCAGCATTGCTTTAAAAACGTGGGATTCAGTAGGAAAGAAATGTGATTTCCCATCAGCTGCATGCAAAGGTGGGTTTCATAGCAATCACGTTATAACCAAAATTCCTTGCCAAAACTTGATTTCTCCCAATAAGCTGGTCGTGTAGTGGGAATGTAAACGTAGTGACTGACAGATCTAGATCCCTTCATTCAGGGCTAGGGTTGCAGTCTATTTGCTTTATAAACAGTGTGCTCTATTGTAGCCCAAATGAGCCTTTCTCTAACTGACCGTTGACCAGGGGCTCTCTAATCTCTTTCACTCCAGGATCCAAATGACAAAAGATTGTGCTGAAATTGTCCGGACGAACTCAATGAGGTATATTGTCAGAATAGAATACCAGTCTGCTGTGTAGTTTTATTAACCAGTACAAACCAGTGTCAATAATTACCACAGACATTAGCTTCATTAACTGCAGAGCTCCTGTTTTTTAATATTTGAAATTTTGAATATTTTAGAGAATGGGAATCATTCTAAACAACAAATGGGCAAATTAAAACATTTAGGGATTTGATATTTGCAAGAACATAAAACCAAGTCTCTCTCAGGTTTCGTTATTTTTGCCCTATTTATTTGAATGAATAAAATGAATTAAACCTACTTTAGTGAGGAGAAATAATTTGGATATAGCAGATGTTAATGGCTGAGAATGCCCTCTATCTCACCTAAATTACACCAAAATAAAACTGAAGTGCAGAAAGCCAAATATCTATCCATTAACTCAAGGGGAAACTCCCAGGCCAAGCAGACATCTGGGCTCTGGAGGCCTCAGGCAAGGCAACTCTTGCATGATGCGTGCCTATTTATTTATTTATTTATTTAACAAAGGATAATAATAGGCATAATGAGCTGTTCTCTGTTTCATAACTGTCTTGAGTTTTGTTGGCACAGTGCACCCATAAAAACACCCCCACTTTTTCCATCTCTCTTTGTTTGTAACTGCACTAGGACTTCTACACACAAATAGGCTTACATTTTTAAAATTGATTTGTCATTAATAATGAATTAATCACTAACAGCTTATATGTCAAGCATGTTTCTTCAAAATGTGCTGACATACAGTGTGTTATAAAGCATCAGGCCATATGTCATTCTAATATATAATGTCACAACCTATAGCACATCCTCTGGGAACTGTAACATGCATTGACAGATGGACAGTACAGGCCCTTCTCCTACACACCTACATTTTTTGGCATTTCTGCCTTTATTGGATAGGAAAGCTGAGCTATGAAAGGGGAGAGAGAGGGGGGGGGAAGACATGCAAGAAAACCTTCACAGGTCGGACTCAAACCCTGGACCTTCTGCATCAAGGAATAAACCTCTGCTTGTGTGCGCCCGTTCTACCAACTGAGCTAACCGGCCACGCACATAAATTATTTTAATAGTCATACAATCTCCCATTCTAATTTACTCTCCCTTCTCTTCCACCTCTTATGTTTCAGTCTCTCTCACCCTCTTCCCTCACGTTTAATTGACTATTGTGGCAGATGGGGTGGCGGTTGGTCTGTGGGAATCAATGTCTTCATTGTGGGACTGAGAGAGAGATTAGCAGGTAGTTAGCACTAGTGGGAGATGACAGCTGGCACCGTTAACCTCCCTTGTCACTCACTCACACACACACACAAACACACACACACATACACACACAGGAAGTACTTGTGTACAGTTAACCCTTAGCTAGGCTCAGCAATTACACACAAGAAAAATACTGTTCTGTACCTTGAGCCTGTCACTCAACCACTGAATAAATGAGGCCTAGTATGTTAATCGTGCACGCACACTCTGGGATAATCCACTTTTGGCTTAGCTTGACATCTAAGGAATAAGAAGAAAAGGCAGTATTTCCAATGTCAGCCAAAACTGAGGACTCACGAGGGCACATCTCTACACTATTCAAAATAGAGCAGGGTGTAAAGCTTGAGCTTGAATGTCTCAATGTATGACTTGAAGACAACTCACAACAAAAATAAAATCAACATAACAGCTCACTTGTATTTGCAAGAAACGAAAGCTTTGCAACTGAGGCAGAGCAAATATTCATCATGGGATATCTGACCCAAAAAGTGACCACAACAGCTGCAGACAATGGCTCCAGTTTCGTTAAGGCATCTGAAATACGCCAGCATTGCCAGCAGTTGTTTCCAACCAGAAACCAGAACTGGCTTCATCAGGCTGATACAAGGATTTAAGCTATAATGTTGTTCGATATTGTCATAGACCAAAATGGTTCCTCATGACCGTTCAAACAAACGTCACCCGTTTTCTCTTCACATCTATTAGTATTTTACCAAGACTCATCATCTCCTGCTAAACACATTAGAGCAGAGAAAGCTAAAAACGGGTGGAATTTGCTGACAGAAAACATCCAGGTGTTAGCCCAGCTGAGCAGCTGTACAGTACACCTGTGGACCACAGCTCCTATTTTGTGAAAGTTCAAATGATACTGCTATAACAATACAAGGCACAATAATTGAATCAGCCCAGTGAAGGTTTTCTTAAAACAGAAAAACAATCATGGCTGTAAGATATATGGACTTGTGGGAATCTGTAGAATTAAGTCAAAATTCATGTAAAATCATTTGAATTTCACATTTCCGGTTGATTTTTTTTTTTAGTACAACTTGCAAACTTCATATGATTTCCCAATGACAATGCCTGTGACTGTTTATTTAGTCTTGCATTGCCAGACCTATCTCCACAGTTCTATGTCAGTGATGGATTATGGTCTGGTTACACTGACTATCTATTCTGAGATAGGGGGGAAAACGCTCTGGCTTGTTTGTATTTCTTTAAACCAGGGATCTTCAACAGGGGGTCCGGGACCCCTAGGGGGTCCTCATGGTCAATGCAGAGGGGCCTCCAAATTAGTCTTAATTTTTTAATTTTTTCAAAAATTAAAAAGTCTTAACATGAATCTAACATATTATTAGCAAATATAAATCCCCACTGATGATAGGCATACTGGCCTATAGGTAAGGTAGTCTCTAAGGCCATCCACATATATGTTTTAACATTAAAACATGATTTATAAAAGCATGCCAACAATTATTAGGCTATTTTAATAGCTTAGTATTCTGTGAAAAAAAGGTATGTATCAAGGTTTTAGGCCACCCTACACGTTATTATAGGCCCACTTAAATATGCAACTTCATTTTATACAAATATGTAGTAGGGGGACCCTGCTCCATCTCTCTTTCAGTTAAGGGGTCCTTGGCTTAAAAAATGTTGAGGACCCCTGCTTTAAACCAATCACAACCGTCCTGGGCGGCACTAGGCCCCGATAGTGGGGATAGCGAGAGGGGAGGGACATCATTACGTGAGAGAAGCGCCGGATGTCAGGCTTTTCCGAGCAACGTACATCCGTTGAGCCAGACTACTGTTAATTCAACAGGAATGTTAGCTTTCTGTCAAGGTAAAGAATGTAAAAGCCAAAACCAATTATCATTAAATCTAAAAAATACTAGAATAACTTAGTTGTGGTTGTCTAAGTGAAACAAAATGTGGACTCCTTATAAAAACTAATATTTCAAGCCATTACAGATTCACACTCTCTTAACTGCACATAAGCCCATGCACATACATGTATAGATCTGTCAACACACACACACACACACACACACACACACACACACACACACACACACACGTTGGTATTATGCAGCCACTGTCCCGTCCCGTGAGAGATATTATTAAATTTCCTCCAGGGTTCCCACCAGGACTACCATGCATGGTCAAAGAAGACCAGAGCAGGACAACTAAAAGGGCTCGTGTTGCTACTCCATCTTCAGAAAGATGTCTCTTCCATGACTGGAGGGACTAGGGGTGTCAGTTACTTGCCTCCTTCTTCATCTGGGTCAAATCAAGTTCAACAACAGATGCTTCTTACAATCTGACACAGCGTGTTTTGACATGACACTGGGGAATTGACTTGGTTTGAACATTTGCACGGTCCTAAATGTGGTGAGTGAATCCTGTGACTCAAGGAGTGTCATCATCCATTCAAAAACACACACAAAGCAAATTCAAAATGCATGGCTGTCAATCCAAAATAAAGCTGTTTATCTTAATTCCTCTATTTTTTTGACGGGGCAAAAGGAGCGTCAGACAACAGTTGATCCTGACAGTCTCTTGAATTGCCTATTTTGACATAAGAAAATGTTAGAAATGCCCTTCTGTGATTAAATATTCAGAGAGCAGCATAGAGTATTTTTGGCTTGATCTTTTGGACATTCAGCTGGTTTTGACATGAAAAAATATGAAGTAAACATTAACCAGAAATAAAAATCCCCCAAGATCTAAAACACAACATGCTAAGCCAACATTAGCCCTGTCCAAATTCATCTGCTTTTCAACAGGGGTAATTTAATATGCCAACTATGAACAGCTGGAGGTAGATTTCATTTAACTTACTGTATTTGCTATCCTTCCTGTTCTTCAAAGTATAAACCACAGTTTAAATACATGGTAGCCAAAACATGGGTGAAACTATGCCAATCAGCATGTGTAGTGGGACTGACAGACAACTGGACGGACAAAGACACACAAAAACATGACAATTTAAAGGTCTGGGAGATTAAAACAACTTAACCTGACTTTCCCACTGAAACAGACTGGACCTTGTCTACAAAGATTTTGTCTTTGTGTTTATTGTTTGTTAGGTAAAAAGGACTTGGTAGTCCTACAGTAGTTTAGCGCTGTAAAACTAACTCACCCAAACATGTCCAAATCCCATAACATACACAGCCTTTGCTACTTACAAATACTTGCTCCAAACAGGTAATTGCAGTCTAGTTATTGAGCAACACCTTGCTCTGGGCTCTATCTCCCTTTCCGGGGAGTAACAAAGGAGAACGAAAGAGAGGTAACATGATACAGATGGATGGTGTGCGTCTACTATTGCACTCAGTGTGTAACACAGCACCTTTTCCCCTTTCTTGCTTAAAACTAATGCCCTTACACTTAAAAAAACATTTCCCTGGAAGCATCAATCACATAACTACCTAATTGCTTTCCGTTTTATAATTTCTCCCACTGCTGCTGCTCAGATTGCACCTTCCGTCTGTCAGCTACTGTTCACATTCAAAAAAGGTCAGGAGTGAGTAATACACATTCATCTATGTCTTCCAAGAACAGTAACATGTAGTGAGAGGATAGAGCTGTAACATGAGAACATAGATCGACTATCACCTTTTCTTAACTGTTTCACTGCTCCGGTTAACTCTTTGATATTCCATGCCTGTGTGAAAGCCACTTAATTACAAGTGTGGTTCTGTGTATCCAATTTGTTCCACCATAGCTTCCAGATTATTTGGGGCAATGTTTTAAAAAACGCAACCCATTTCTCTCTGTGTAAAACAAGGCCTCTTCATTGTTTCCGTGCATCTCTGAGGATAAAGGATATTGGGGATTTGCTGGTTGATAGCTTGTATAGTGTTATGTTTGCAGCAGATGTAAAAATAAATCTCAGTCTATGAATTGACTGTTGACTATAATTAACACAGAGCTCAAGTTGAAACACTACCTTGATTAAGTACATAAAACCACAAATTTGCCCAGTGAAAGCTGAATTAATTTAGGCAATACTAACAACAGTGCAACATCTTTTGACCTCAGTCAACACTATTTGTTGTGAAATTTGTTCAGGACTTTTTCTTTACAGACATGAGCCATCCTAGGCTCTTTACACTGTATGTGAAGTCCTTTTGTCCTTAGCAGGTGTGTGAAACTACAATGTGAAACTCTGCAGACTGTTGCTTTGTAGTTGTTTACAGTTTCTGCACCTTGTCACCAAAACAGACGTCTGCATTTTTTGTAGGTGGTGGCTTAATGTTTGTTAATTCCTTGACAATGTCCCACAATACAGTTCAGTGCTACAATGTAGATGTTTTTTTGACAAACAATATGTAATTCCACCTCTCATTCACGGCAGCAGCTATCCATTTTCCCCATGTGCAATGAGTGACACACACACACACACACACACACACACACACACACACCCTACCTCCATGGCTAGTGCAGCCGTTTGCTGGTCGTAGTGATTCAGTAGATTGGGCATAAAGGTGGTGTTGTAAGGCAGATCCTGGCACATTCTCAGTCTGATGGGCTCACAGCTAAATTCACTGTGGCTCTCTATGGACTCCATATGAATGGACAGAGCGGGTGTAACCAGGGAGAAGAGAAGTAGGAAGATAGGGATGAGGAGGACGGAAAAAGAGACAGGAACTCGTTGTCTGCAGTAGATTGTTGTAGTTTTTGAAAACCAGTCTTTCATAAGTCCTCTTCCAAGTGCTTGCATCTTAATGATAGACATTTCTCCACAGTGGCTTAGTCTGATGACTTTATCATCCCCCAGACAACCACAAGATAGCCCCCAAGACATGCATGAATTGTTTTTAAAGCTTCTTAACATTAGAAGCAATTGAGTCCATTTTTAGTGTCAGTGGTGGAGGTAAAAGCAAGAAATCCACAGGCGGGTACACTCTGTATAGTATATGCACCCTAACCTGCACATGTGGTGGAGTACCAATTCATCTGTAGGCCATGAATGAAGCTATTGTGTCAGTCTTCAAATTCACCTGTCATTGTAGTATTTGCTTTTCTTGTAGCATCTCAGAATGAGTCATGTGAATTGTTCCTCATTTGAAGAAAAAAAAAAACGTTATATGGCTTCTCTTGACCTCCTGGTAATCCCCTGGTCAAAGACAGATCCCCCCCTGTTCCATCCTCAAACTGAAAGCACGTCACTGAGAATAGGTCCACCATCAGCCATCTGCTGGAGGTCTCCTCTGGGCTGCTGAATGTCTCTTTCATCCGCTCTATTTGTTTGTGTCTCCTCTCACTCCATTTCCAGTGATGTTACAAAGAAACGTCTGAAGTTGAGCCCTAATGTCATTATCCTCCAAATGATTTCATGGGTTCCTCTGGAAGATACAAAAATCCTGTCTTTCAATGTGTTTTGTCACACTGGAGTGGATCCATCAAACAGGTCCTGCAGGTCTAAACACACAAGGCCTAATGGTCAAACAAACAGAGTGGGCTTGCTTAGAGCAAAGATGTACTGTATCTGGTATCGTTTCTGATCAGCATCAGCCACACCCTTGTCTCTATACAAGTCAGGATTCAAATATGTGATGAAATCTACTCCAGCCAATTGGGTGGTACTGGTACTGTAGTAGGTAGGTCACATTTAGGCATTTCTAAAAGACAGACGACAGACTGTGTGTTGAACCTGCAATGTCAAATTATCTTCGTCTATGAGCGTGGTGTGAACGGGGTCATACGTAGTTCATGTTGCAGACTACTGAAAATATGTTCAAAGCAAATCACGACAACTAATGCAGGTTTCAAACTGTTGTGTGTAAAATGTAAATGTTAACGTTAACGTTACACCTGCGGATGATCAGACACTCCCACACTCTCGTGTTTGTGTGAGGTTGGCCTGGCAACAGTAGCGTTCCCCTGCGATGTCTCACACTGCGACTCGGTGTCTTCATGGTTGACTACACAGTAAACTTTTTAAAAAGCTTTGGTAATATGAAATAAAGGAGTAAATAAGGATGTCCATTTATTGAGGTTTAAATTACACCTGCGTCAACTGCTCGACCGTTAACGTTATATCGTTAGACGCGAGCTAACTTGCGTGACATCACTAATAGCTAACGTTAGCTAGCGTTAACACTAAATTAATAACTATAACATTGTACTGAACACCTCTGTAACGTACGATAACGGTAAACGTCACAGGTCACTTAACGTTAGCTCTCTTCAGAACAGAACCTGGCTAGTTTTAGAAAGCACACACCTTTAAAAAAGGTAGCTAGCGTTAGACTCCAGTGAGGCATCTTCGCTGTGTTGAATTAAGAACCACACACGGTGACACTCACACGAGAGCGTATCAATCTGGGGGGGGGGGGGCTGTGTGCGTTTGTCACCGCAGTGTCTTCAGACCAACACCGCTCTGTTTGTGCACGATTCATTGAAAGCATTTATAGTCGAAATCTGTCGGGCTTGCCGACAAGAATAAAATAAATAAATGAATCACATAGTTCCTGTCTAACGTTACAAATATAAATGCTTTACCTTGTGTAAAGAATAACGAGCGGTTCGGGCGCTCCTCGGCTCCACCGGCTCCGTTTACTGCAGTTCTTCGCTGTTCCACTGTTTGCAGCTGGTTGCCTGCAGCTTGCAGCCGACACATCGTGCCCGCGGATTCCTCGTGACCGCGCAGAGATATGACAAAATTGTCCCCACGGACGTTGCATGAGGTTATCTAGACATATGCGATAGGCATTTGTTGGCGAGAAACTGTGCATTTAATTTCAATAAAGGCGAGATGGACCAGAAACAGATACTTTTAATTGCCACTGATTATAATGTGTTGTCTTATAACAAGTGGACAACACAAAAACTAGGTAAGTAGGGAAATGGTGCATGTGTTCCGTGTACTAGATATATGTAGTGGTCTTTTATATTTTTGGGCGAGTTTTTTTTTGCGAATGTTAGTATTACACTGACTTAAATTTGACATTGCTAAACACGCTTGTGTGACCACAGCACATTTGTGTGTTTCTCACTTACTCACAGTAACAGGACTCAAAGGCTCCAGAGTCACCAGGAATTCAGCATCATTTTCAAGGTCACATGAAGGCCCTGTTGGGGTTAACTGGATCCAACCTGGGACCCCATATATACACATGACAGTGCCTATAGCACCAGACAGGACACAAAGGGTGAAAAATTATTTTAAAAATAATCTGCTATTGAAGTCAAGGCAGAGACACACTCCATCCAGGGCTAGGTGCAAGGAGGGACACCAGTCTTCCTGTAGCAAAGATGGGAACTAAAAAGAAATACTGTACTAAGCACAAAACTAAAAGCACACAAATATCTAAAAAGGTAACATTACTAGAAATCTTTATTAGAATGTATTCATTAAATGTATACTGCTAAAAAAAAACAAAAAAAAAACAATGCAAATAATGAAACTATACATCGACTATACATTACAAAATACAACAACTTTAACAGTTTACAGCTAAGCTGAATCAGGTGAACATGATGAGGGACGATGACACTGGTTTTGGCCTAGCAGGCGAATTCTCATTTGTAAAACAACACTGCAACCACCAACATTTTTGGATTATCCATTTAGCCTGATAAGTGCACTTTAAGTCTTTCAAATCAATGCATTTTTAAAAACATTTTAAATTGTGTTTTCAAGTTGATCAATTTCAAGAAAATAATACAAGCTTGTTTTAACACTGACAATCTAAGTAATAATAAATAGCCTTTCGCAAATTAGTGGTGCGCTAGATGGTCAATTATTTAAAAGAAAAATATGAGTTGTGGTACATTTATAATTGGACTGCATTTGACGTAAACCTCAGATATGGGAGAACCATTACTTCAGCCGATGTCCCCAAGAACCAACTGATAATGCACTCAAACATACAATATATCACAACATACAACTTTGCTTGAATTCAGTTCATTTGTCCCGATACCACAATAAACTTGCATTTATACTCATTCATCTTGTGATTTCAAATATATATTTCATGAGTTCACAGTGTGACAACAACGTCATACTGACTGAAATGGCCTAACAGATTTGTTGGGATTGTATCAGTCAGCACTATGTCAATATTTATCCCTTACAGCCTGAGGATTAGTACTGCGTGCTATGATTCCCTTCCACACAATTGAGCATGGCATTAGATTAACCGTTTCACCGCTGATCTGATCATCTCTGTCGTTGAGTTGTGGGGGGTTTGTGCCAGCTGAAGCAGCTGGCCCACATACTGGTTTTACCTCTTATTTCCCCACTCAACATTTAATCACAGTATACTGTACATACCGATACACAAATGAACTCAATCCAAACAGCTATGCTGCAATCCTGATTATTTTTAATTCAGCGCATCTTTCTTAAAATAGGTCCTTGACACTGCATTTTAGTAATCTGAATTTTAGGTGACGAGACCTTCTGTAACTCTGGGTCCATACAGAGTAAGATTTAAATGAGCTATTTCAGTTTCTCCATTCTTTTGTCATTTTGCCACTACATATGTCTTACTAAAAGCAAAAACAACAAAACAGTACAGTTAAACAAAACAGTTAAACATGCTTTTTGATTATATCCTGTGGGAGTTGATCAACCAAACATTTTTACATAGCTTTTCAAATGGTTTTCTCTCTGAGGCATTTAAAAAAAAATGAAATTCAATCAACTCTAGCACAAGACTGACAAATGACATGGTGAGAAGAACATTTAAAATAAAATGAACAAAATGTAAAAAAAAACGAATTAATGTGAAACCAAATATTTTATCTGCATAGAAATAAAAAATAATTCGGCAATTTATAGCAAACGCAAACAATTGACATCATATGACTCCACATAACGGTTTACCATTGTGCGTAAGCAGCTAGGAAAATTAAACTTGTATGTTGGCAAACATTGACAATTATGGTTTGTTGAATGCATCTCAAATGCAACGGAGTGTTTTAGAATCTGTACAAATAGTATCATATTAAGAACCTTTAGAACCATAAAATATGTTTTGCTGAAAATGAGTTCATGAAAGCTAAAATATACCTTAATTACCAAATATTTTTGCTAAATTATTTGTTTATATTCTTCATAACCAGAGGTTTCTTCATATGACAAATTTCGTACTATTGAACATAAACAGTCATGGATGGATACTGATAAGTAATAAGACTAAATTTGCATCTCATTTTAGCTTCCACACGCATATATGCACACTGAATCTCAATATCTGCACAAAAGGATCTGGACTTTGGAATGCACCTACTGAAACGTACATTGTGTGAGTCATTGTGTGTCACTGTAAATCAATTTACCATTTATTGGTTTCATCAGGTACAAATGCATCTGTGAATCAGCGTATGTGGCTGTAAGAAACCACAAAGCAAGAACCAGTTTCTTTAAATTGATTTCACTCCTGTTCCACAGTGACACTCACCTAGGTGACTATAGGGCAATTGTGGTCTCAGTACAGGTGTAGCAATGCCTTTTGGGATTCAGCTGTGCTTGTCTATGCAGAGTGGTGTCCTTCCTGCTTTTTGATCAATTAGGCATCAGGGTTCAAGCGCTGACCAATCAGGCGTCGACTGCGGGGACTGCACTCAGCTTCTTCCTCCAACTGGTAGAGAGAAAGGAAGGTCTGTGTTATTATGAGGAGCAGGTGAGTGGGTTTGTCTGTTTTTTTCACTTACAGGAACAGAGTATGACAGACAAAATGGGAGTAGATGAGTGTGGATAAGTCTTTGTTTGAGTTCGACCAAGTGTGTGTGTCATGTCTGAGTCAGATTTAGACAGCATTTAGATTAAGATTAGATTTAGGCTTCAAGCATGACCACCTGCCCCCCTCCCAACACACCACACCCACACACCTGCTCTTTGATGTAGCTGTTCCCACAGGGTGCCAGTCCTCTGAGGGCCAATCCAACGATGAAGCACCAGACAGACAGTCCAGCCTCAACCGCTGCCAACAAAGCACAAGTAACCCACAGCGACAGGGTGGTGTCCTGAGAGACAGGAAGTGATGGGAACGAGGAGGTAAAAGTGTGAAATAAAGTAACACTACAAGGTTGAATATTTCTCTTGTGATGCCTTTATGGAATTCCATGCCTCAAAAGTTGCCGCTTGAATTGTGAGACAAAGATCAAATTGGGGAGAAACAGAGGGCGAAAGTGCAAAAGAATAGAGTGAGGCGGAAATTTAAGAGTAAAGTTTAGACTCACATAGATCCTTGTTGTATCAAACGGGCATCTGGCACTGACAGGTGAGCGAGCATTGGTGGGCACCATTGTGTCATTGCATCCCAGCATCAAACCCTCACCATTGTGGGCAACAGTGACACTAATTGCCAAGAGGAGCCCAGTGCAGCATGCTGTTGAGAGCAGGGCGTTTAGGAATGATGCAATTAGAAGTCCTATTTGCTGGGGACACAGAAACAAAAACATATAAACTATTTAGAAGACACAGAATGATTGACTGGAGTGATTATATCAGTAGAAAACCATTTAAAGTCTTACCAGTTTTAACACATGCAGGTTCCTTGACACCACAATGGCAATAATCCCAGCAGCAATGCTCTGGAAGATTCAAATGACAAGATGATTGTTTCAGCTTTGGAGTAAGGTTTATTAAAAGAAGGTAGTAATCCTGGCCCCAAGGATGTGAGGCTGCATTTTTCTTTTGGGTGCCAGGCTAAGAAGACATATAGACACAAAGAAAGACATGAGAGATCACCAATGGAAAGCAGTGCTGTAACTTGTCTTAATATTCCGTCTGTATTACCTGTAAACTTTGTAAAACCCTGTGTAGAGTACAGTGTATGGAGTACATTTCAAAGAAATATGACATTAACCCCATCTCATCAACAGCTGCCCGTTTATCTGATACCTCAATGTAATGAAGCCTGCCCTGGAGCAACTAGTAACTGGTTTGAAAAAAACAGCTCCCTTATAATAGACAAGTTCAGTCTTGAATGGTGAGAAAAATACACAACACTACACAGAGCTAACTTTTTTTAAACTTTTAATGTTTACTGCAGGTGAATATATAAAAACCTATTATTCTATATATTTTACAAACCATAAGCCTCTTGGTGCTCACTGGATATTACAAAGGATGAATGTCTTAATGTATTGACTCACCAGCAGGCCAGAGGTGACAGAGATGATGTTAGCTACAGTATATTCAGTGGTGATATGCTGGCTGGGTTTGGAAATGTGGCGGAGGACATTGCCATGGACAATAGCTCCAAGGATGAAATTAATATGGCCGACCAGGATGAGAGTTAATCCCTTTTTCATCAGCCTTCTTGGCCCTTTGTCCTTATCTGGATGACAGAAATACAAATAAAATACTTATTTATTATTATTATTAAATACAGTTTACAATAAAATACAATCTGGAACATTACTTGAGTCAAAATCTGAAACTGGTTGGTTAAAGGGTTTATACATTCTGCTACATTATACCCATGTTGTACACAAAGAAGCAAATATTTTTTGCTCCAAAAACACGTACTTCATTCCTTCTGTGTTATAGCCCAACTGCTAGTTAAGATGAGTTTATTTATCTTAACAAGTTGCATAAAATGGAAATACTGAACTTCGTTACATTCAACCACTGATTGGATTACATTTGTAATAAAATTACTAACACTAGGCCTATGTCGTTTTCCTTAAAAATATATTTAGGTTATGTCTGGTTTACGGCTTATGGGATTTACATGCATTTGCATAGAAAGGCTACACTCACTCTCACTGTGGGAGACTCGTGTACCGAGTCACAGAGATGCTAGGAAGCAGTGAGGGGGGCATATACGTGATACTTTTAGAACAGCCAGTTATTAATGTTATACGCTTGATTACTCCACAGCGCTGTGGGGATAGTTCTGGCAATGCAAGACAACACGCGCACTAACACGGTACATATGCAAAGTTTCCAAAAAAGAAACAATACCATCCTACTTGCAGGCCTGTGGTCAGTTACACCCGTCGAGGGAAAACTAGCGCCATACACACAAGCTTAATGACACTACTTCCCGAAAGCGAGGCATTTTTCAATTACATGTCATGGTAGCACTACTCACCAAAAGTGCACATCTCTCTGCTGTGAAAGAAATTTCCCTTTGAATAAACGAATAGCCGTTATTTTTGAGCAACTGTTCAACAACAGAGAAACAGAAACTCCAACGTCCCTCTGTCCACTTCCTTATGACGTCAGGAAACTCACCTGTAAATTACCTGTGGCTTGCTGGACGCTGAGGGGCGCAACAGTAATTCCAGATTAATTATAAGAATCTTTGCTCAATCATTCTCACAAAAAATGGAAAATCAAAACACATTCATGCAAAAAAATAAAATAAAATAAAGTGAATCATTTCACACATTTATTTGAAAGAATAGTCATACTTTGCAGGTTCTGTCAGGATACATGTCTCAGAAAAGACACACATTTACTGACGCTCGTGTCATATAGAAATTGAAGAATAGACACATTTAACCAAAAACTCACATCCTTGAGTGACAGGCTAAAGCTGCCCACCCTGTATGATTATTTAATAACCAGTTTCAACACCACCAATCATTTGGGTGGAAGAGATAGTATATACACACCACACACACAGAGAGAGAGAGAGAGAGAGAGAGAGAGAGAGAGAGAGAGAGAGAGAATAAAGCTGAGAGAGACAGAATAAAGCTGCTCTGATGATCACATTGGTTGGTTTTTTTACCACTTCCCTATACAAAAAGTGGTGCACTTACATTCTCCTGGCTGACTTTAAAACATCTTTGGAATATACAATCTTTGCAGTTTACAAATACACATACAAACAGAGGGAAATAAAGTTAATGCATTAATATGGACTATACATGTATGTATAGCAGAAATGCACATTTGGAGCACAATAGTAGCCTGAAAACATAAAAAAACAAAAAATACTTGAGTGGAGCTCATTGGATAAATATGATCTCACTGGTGAGATCACCAATTTAATATTTTAAGTCATCAACCAGCTCAGAGGACAGCTCTGTCTGCAAACTCATACTGTAGTCTTCATTTAAACTGGTAATGAGATATTTCTAATATAATCTCATCAAAATTCCACAAAAAAGGTAAGTTATTGTATCTGACAGTAACGTAACTTTTTGTTTTCTGTACATACAGAGAATGTTATACTACAATGAAGTTGTGTATTGGCTCAGACTCCCAACAATGCAGTGGGAAATCACAGTAAAAAAAGGGAAATAAGTAAAGAAAAATGTATGCTATACAGTGTCTGTAATATAAATAAAACATATGACGCTCTCTCACACGTGTCAGGAAAAGGCTAGGTCCTCTTTCCACAGCATATGGCAGCTGAGTACAGTACATAAATCTCACATGAATGAATTTTACAGGCAGAGTAGCATGTGTGAACCCAACAAGCAGCAAATGGTTAAACAATGAATAAACTTATAAAAACAGAGAAAAGAGGACTTTAAGGCATGTGCGTAGGTCCAGCGTAAGGCAAACAGCAGAGCAAAATGTAAAAACAAACAGAAATAGAGATTTAGTAACACCGAGTTCACAGTACCTCAAAGTAACCAAGTAACCATTGAGAATTGGCATGATGCCCACCCAAAATGTGATATGCATTTGTGCACATACATTGTGTTCTGTATCAAAGGCTTCTTAAAAATATTTATCATGTGACTTTGTCTATTATAAAGTCAATAGAGAAAGTTGCATCTCTGCCATCCAGTTTTCAAACTATTACATTTATTTAACCAGATGGGTGACAGGTTGATCAAACACATCACAAAACTCAAAGAGTCGGGAATGTTCATATATCATATGTTCATATTCATATGAGGCAAAACAAAAAGTAACCCAAATGAGGGGGGAACATGCAAAATGAGGATCCCGAAAGAATGGCTTGGCGTATGGCCTAGAGAAGCTAGAGTTTTGCTGGTGGTCAGCAGAAGTGGATCAGATGATTAACATTTAGTTTAACAATAGTGAGAGTTGAGTTAGTGTGTGGTGCGACTCCAGTGAAGGTCTGAATCAGTCTTGATGTTTTAGACCGTCTCATCCTATCCCATCCTAGGCTATTCATTATGTAAACACCTCACACTAAAATATAACTGTTGCTTGAGAAAAAGTGGTTTTAAAAGATAAGGCTGTAAGTAATCCAGTCAGTACTGTCAATTGTCTGTTGCAGCATTAATGACATTTACCTTTTAGTTAAACAGCAAACTTAATTGCCAACACATTCAAAAGAATCCCACACGTTTATGTATGTTTGGACTTTTACAATAAAAATGTGAAATCAGTCCAAGTGGCTTCTTTGGTGTCACCTGGACTCTAAAATTGGCTTTATATTAAAGGGTTTGTGTGCTTTTAGGAAGTTTTAATCCCTGAAGCAGAGAAAAACCCCACCCTTTTGGTCACATTACCACCTAAGGGTTACAAGAAAAGACAAACAAATATATAGTCAATTGTGTTGAGTAACCAAAAAGAAAATGTAATAATAATATGATTAGACAGCAATGTAGTTGAGGAACCCGTTGCTATTGAAGAGCTTGGCTGAATGATTCCTCAAGTAGAGAGGCTATTTTGTTTTGGTCCACCTGTAAAGAGAACACAAACGTTTCAACAAACGTGGACATTAAAAACTGTGCATCAATAAAATCCATTCAGGGAATAAAGTAATTAAGACAAAAGCCTACATATTCTGTAGCACAGTGGTTCCCAACCTTTTTGGTCTTAGGTACCCCCACAGCCCTGTCAGATGAACTCACGTACCCCTTCATCGATTCCCAATGTGTGTTCCAAATGTATAACACTATTCATTATATAAAACAAATTTTCATAAAATTGAACTGTCAATATTAAGGTTGGTTTGGTCAGCAATACTACTACTAGCCTACTACTACTAAAGTGAAGCTGAATATTTCAACCATTTATCCACTAACGTTTCTTTTAGCTAACTATTTATGTATCCAGTACATTACTTATAACTAATCATTTGAACTGTTTAGCCATTACTTTTAGCTATGTGTTCAAACGTCTGTACGTGCTTGCTAACTAGTTTTCTCTTACCTAATTTCAACATGTTCAAATTACAGCGGTAGAGCTCTACAATCTTTCCACGTACCCCTGGTTGGGAATCTCTGCTCTAGCACATATAATAGGGATAAAGTGACTATATAACCTTAACGTGGGTAGGTGAGTGGGCACAAGAGTACATATGTAGCAGTAAATGTGCATAAGGCTCATAAGGGGGAAGGTGTTTGTGTTGGAGGGTATGTAGGAGAGCCAGGGGTCACCTCGCCTTTTAAAATCAACAGAATTTTCACACAGTTTGGTACAGAAATAGCACGCTTACCTACAGTATCACCCACACACATTTGCCTGCAGACAGACAGACACACACACACACACACACACACACACAAAACACCCACCTCACTGATTAAGCCCAGCTGCACCAACTCTTCAGCCAACTCTTGAACATTTTCATCTGAAACACACACAAGCACAGTTAATAACAGTAATTAGACATAGACATGTAACATCACCTTCATTATCATCAACTCTACCAGTCACGTACTCTCTCTCATTAAGTTAAGCAAATACTATAACGCACACACCTACAGCCACAGGTGTTGCTCTTTGCATCGCTGTACCCATTTTGTTCATGTGGACATCTAGCGAAGTGAAATTATGTAATATCCAATACTGTTAAAAAGGACAGATAGTCTAGAATGGGAGTCATCTGGCAGGAAATATGAAAAAGCCAACATGTTTCAACCAGCATGGTCTTCATTAGGACATGATCTGTTAAAACATGTTAGCTTTTTAAATATTCCTCTTCAGCCTTGCTATTTAAGGCTTAACGATTTAATGGACAGTCCTAAGCCGCTTCTCTCTTTTCCTTTTTAGTTACACCAGCAGTAGTGTCAATAATCATGTCAATGTTACAATGCAGCTGCAAAACCTTTTGTTGTGTAAACTCAAACTCATGCTCTGACTATGCTATTCCTCTGACGGTTTACAAGTGTAAGGACTCACTACCTTTAGTGAAAGTTTAAGGAAGGTTGAGGGGAAGTTAGTACCTTAAAAAACTAAAAAAGTAAACTACAAAAGGGAGTCAACAGAAGTCTAGAAAATGATATGCAAGGTTGCACAACATATGAAAACATGCTGGATTTTACTTGACTGAAACATTGGGAAAATACAATTTGAACAAATCAGCTCTGAATTTGTGATATAATATGTATAACTTCTTCTTCATAATAATAATAATTATAACAAACTTGTTTTCAAAAAATATATACTATATTTTGCAACTTTTTTTTAACTTTTATTTTAGTTACCCTCAAACTGTGACATTCTTTTCTTGCGCCCTGTGAGCAGAGTTGTCATGGTCTACCGGTTTTTAATAACCTAGCTGTCCATTTACAACTACATCAGGAATGTGGCTGGGACAAGACAAACAATTGGAGGAGAAAACTTTGACATTAAGAAAAGAAAAACACCAGCAGCCCACAGCTATATGATAAAGGGATTGATATTGGAGCTACGTAAGAGTCTTCCTTGCTTGTTTGCATCTTGTAGTCTGACATACAATAAAAGTTTTGAGGAAAAAACAAGCTTTGTGAATAGGGTTCAATTGAAGTAGGGTGTAGGAGAGCCACGCAAAAGGCCAAGGGGGTGAAATGTAAAAGGCTCAGTGAGCTAGTGACCCTGCACAGCATTACTTTGGACTTTGGCATGTTGATAAGTAAAGCTTTAAAGAATATCCGCTGATAATAGCTAGAGGGACTGTTTACAAAGAGGGAGGGTGTGTCTATGATGTGAAGTTACAGTATGTGTGCCAGTGGTATTAAGGTGTGAGAGTGCAACAGAAGACATGATGGGAGGAAAGGAGGGAGAAAGAAAGAGCAGAAGAGATAAAGTCAAGTGAATGTGTGTGAGTGAGACACAGGGAGATGAAAGCCTGGGAAGAGATGGTCAGATTTTGACACAGGAGGTGACAGCTGTCAGCTGCAGCCTTTCACAGGGCAGGCATTCCCCACAAGCCTGCAACATTATACATGCCTACCATACCTGTGTGTGCATGTGCGCATTGGGTCATACATTATTCTGACCATTGCAACAGTTGTGTTGTGCGTTCTTGTCTCATTTGCCTTCCTATGGGTTCTAGTCCACCGCACAAAATTGAGATGAAAATCCTCAATTTCAAATAAATTAATTAAATAAGTAAAACCTGTAGAATTTGTCAAGGAGAGCCATTGTTGGTATCAAGACAATGTTTTAAACAGATCGCATGCCTATTGGGGTTTGAAAAGCGACTATGGCCATTAAAAAAACAATTCCAGAATGTATCCATCCAGATAAATTTGTCCAAAATAGGAGGTGCAAGGTTTTCATGACACATAAGCGACAGTTAGTCTCCCTGCCTAAAATAGTCTTGCATACTGTATTTTGTGACGCCATTCGAGTTCGTTAAAACTCTCTTTGGAATCTCACTCTCCTACATGTCTTAGTGCACACATATGGAGAGGTACTGTATATTAAAACTCTGTGTGATAAAATCTAATAGTACAGTGGACCTAGCAATGCAGTAATTCATACAGACATAACCTAATCATTTATCATCACCTCAAGTCAAATTGAATTTTAACGTTAACCCAAGCTGTAAAACTAAAAACTGTCCAGATGGACAAAATTACCACACTTCATAAAAACCTCCTTTGAAGGCGATTCAAAGCACAAATGCAGACATACACGTTATGCCCTCCCCAATCCCATAAGGATACTGTATGTTTTCTGGTATTGATATTTTACACACATGTAGAAGTATTTAGCCTAGAAATCTAGACGCACCCTAACAAATGTAATTTGCTGCCAGGGTCCGTCTAGCAACTCTCCGTTGGCTTGCGAGCTGGAAATATCTAATTCTGGTCAGGCCAATCACATCGTGCATAGAGTCGGTGGGCGGGCTTTACATAATGACGGCAGAGTTGCGACGGTTCTGTGTGAATTCCCTGCTACTTGAAAACAAAGAAGATGGCTGCTGCTGCTGCTGGTGAACAGCGGTATTCCGAATCGGCTTTGGCCGCGACTCTGGAAGACTTGGAGTTAAGCTTTTCTTTGAGCAAAGAACGGCACTGAAGTCATTCTTAAAAAAGGAAGATGTGTTCGGCGTTTTGCCGACCGGATATGGTAAAAGTTTAACCTATCAACTAGCGTTGCTCTGGTTGGTTGTAGCGCTATCCTATTGCGTGCAGAGGGAATTTGAAAGACAACCGCTTATCCCGCCCCTCGGATTGAGCCCTGCCAATGGTGAGTTCCCAGACCCAACATCTTGATGTGGGTCTGGCTTGTCAGGCTAAGAAGTACTTGTAAAGGGACACAATGTAACACACACACACACACACACACACACACACACACACACACACACACACACACACACACACACACACACACACACACACACACACACACACACAGGCCTGAAAGAATGGCCTCAAATCTTCCTATCTTCCCCTAATCTCACCTATGCAGGACACACCTTCCAACAATATCAAATGATCATCTAATTGCAGGAGCAACTTTAATATTGACTGGTTGGAAATTTTTTGTTAATTGTTAATTAAAGATATTCTCCCCAATTTTGTTGTAGCACCCAACAGCACGCCCAAATCAAATCTTTCAAGTCACTTTTGACGTAATGAAACTTGACTGTGAATGTGGGCGCACGATAACAACATTACTGACTGTACCTTTGAGCTTACAGAGTGATTGTCAGTGTGTGATGAATAGGTGGTCTTAGGGCTGTGCAATTAATCTAATTTTGATCACAAAAACAATGTAAACTAGAAAAATGATTATTTTGCACATTACATTTTGCAAGTAAACTCTTATTTTGTCCCGTGTTCTGAAGGGGAATTCAAAAAGTTCAACAGTAAAAGTATTAAGGGAAATTTTGACAGTTCAAGGTGTTTTCACTGTTGATTTGTTTAACTGTTCATTGTTTCCTAAGTTCATTAAATGCAACATCTTTCCAAAAGTCAATGAGTAATTGTGTTAAATAATCATGATTTCAATATTGATCAAAATAATTGTGATTATGATTTTTTCCATAATCGAGTAGCCCTAGGTGGTCTTACGAGGTAACATGTCACAGCTTAGATGTCTATTCAGTTTGTCCTCCAGTTTCAGCAGTAATGTTAGCTAAAAGGAGAGAAAGACAACAACAGACACAATTATTATTCTTCTTATAATATCATGTTGCATTTTGAATTAGTTGAACAATAAATGATCAACCTATACATATTATTAATGAGACTTACATGATACTTGGTTCCCTCCTCGACAGATTCAACGTTACACTGCATATGAATGACCTGCAGAAGAAGTATGGATAGTATGAATGGTTCTCAACTAGTGTTGAGATTTCAGAACAGTATTTTACTCCAGCAAATACACCGTATGTCTTGATAGTAGTCTTGATTCAGTGAATGATCGTGAAAATTAAGGAATTTTAGCATCAGGATGATTACTTGTTAAATGTCACCATTGTTATTGTATCTCCCTAATGTAATATGCAGTATAATCTGTTGTACGCACCCGCCGTGTCTCGAGCTCTGCAGGTTCGGGGGTGGGGGATTTGACCAAGGGAACGACAATGGGAGATTTAACAGTCTCCTGTTGAGGCTCTTGAGGACAGGGCAGCCTGAACGCCGTCATTGGATAAATACCATTCCTGATCCAGGGAAGGAGAAAGAGACAAAGGCAAGGAGAGGTGGAGAAAACATTATAGAAAGGGGAAAAAAATAGAAAGAGGGGAGAAAAAAAGATGGGAGTTATATAGAGTACAACATACAAAAATTATGAAAAAGTTTGAGGTAGGGAAAGTCAGAATCTAAAGAAGAGATGAAAGAGATGAGGTGGAAAATGAGAAAAATGTTGTACTATAATATAAGAAAACCAAACATGTAACCACATATTTCTTTGTTTCTCTTTCCATATTGTTGAAACTAAACAACTTAACAACCCTAATTACAAAATGTGTCCCACAAAAGTAACTCAAGTCAATAACTTAAATAAAAATAAGGGAATTCCTTAACATTTATCAAAACCTTGGTCAGGACCCAGAATTAATGTTTTAGGAGGGTATTATACCATATTAAGATTTGATCATATTTTATAAAGTGATGAAAGATGTACCACAATAGTCAGATGGTCCCATACTGCCCCCATGTGGCCGGATAGTGTTTATCTTAGGCCCTTAAGGAAATTGAGAGTACAACTGATCATCTTGCATTGCCAGACCTTCCTCCAGAGCGCTGTGGAGGAGGGTCTGGCGAGTCCACACAGCATTCCGGGATGGGAGAAAAACATGCTCTGGTTTATTGGCATTTCTTTAAATCAATCACAATCGTCATGGGTGGCGCAAAGCGCCAGACAGAGCGACGGCGCTTCTGCAAAATATCCTCGGGAAAGGAACTTGTTTTGGTGGAACACGTGTATGTTCAAAGGTTGTTTTAGTCGTCCAACAGAAAACTCAGATTGGACAGATAGTCTAGCTAGCTGTCTGGATTTACCCTGCAGAGATCTGAGGAGCAGTTTACCATAGTCCTCATAAATCCACCGAAATTTAAAATGCCAACACAAAGAAAGCCCTAGGTAACGGCCTAAATGAGGGAAATCCGGCGGAATTTCCGGAAGCACCAGAGCAATCCCGGAAGTCAAACGTCGTCGATATAGACTAATCATGCTTAGATTTTTGCTGGACGCTGCTTTGCTTCTTACCTCACATCCTCCAGGAATTTATCAAGCTCCAAGGCAGGAAACTGTGAAAGCCTACAGAAGAAAAAAAAATAAAAAATCAGATACTAAAGTTTGAGGTCTTTACACCACAGACATTTAAAATAAGATAATATAATATTACCAACAAACTCAAAAATTGAGGATTTACATATATACAAGTAATAAAACAGTATGTAGGATGCATACCAACCAATAATATTAGTAATAATGATACTTTTTCTATGTTGTTTCTTTTTTCACCCGTCTGCCATTATATTGATAAACACATCTTCTTGTACTGAACATATTCAAAACGAAAGAATAACATCAATGCTGTTGCTATTAAAACTAAATACCTCTATTTGAATAACTACTGTTACTATTTGTGCTGTATCTAGCAGACGCTGACCGACACTAGATTGTCGACTCCTCCTAATTTGTGGATACCAAGCTTTTGGTCCTTACTTAAGCTGAATGTCGTCTTTTATTTCAGCGATGACCAGGTTGGGGTCCAGGTTCTTAGTAATCTCCTCCAGGGCATTCTCAGGAATCATGTCTAGACAATTATAAACCATTAAGAACTGATTAGGTGATACTGGTTGTTAAGACATCCCTTTAAATGGATTTAGGTTCAGCAGCACCTCTTCCCGGTAAGGAAGCTCACAAGTTTTAACTCTAGCTTAAGTCACTTTGGTCAGTCTTCTTTTTAACATGTTATCCTCATAAAGCAAATCAAAATGACTAAATATGTTATTCTGTGTCTTTTGTATGTGTAGGCTATGTTAGAGACTTACGGTGGTGGCTGACAATACAATGTGCAGCCAGAAGTTTTAGCAGCGGTACTTCAAACAGAGCTTGGTTAAACAGTAGCTCTCGGGCTGTAGGCCTTGTGCTGGGATCACACTCAAGACACTTCTGGATTAACTCCTACAAAAACAAACATCTGGGTTACATACTTCTGGAAAAACATCTTGTGACAAATGGGACTTTCAAATAAACACAACAAGACACACAAAGAGTGTAAGAGTAGAGTTTAAAAACCAAATAGTATCCTCTCTCTCTCTCTCTCTCTCTCTCTCTCTCACCCTTTGCAGTGGGTCCTCCAGTAACTGTATGGCATTGTTGATGGCCTCCTGAGAAACGAAAGAGGACTCTCCATTCCCCTGGATTTCCAAGAGCGCCATCTGCAACACACCAACACACACGTTAACATACTGCTTTAAAGGTCCGATTTTATGCTCATTTTCAGGTCCATACTATTTCTATTCTGTTCATACTATTGGGTTTCTAATAGTACATGTTTACACGCCTTAATGTTTAGTAAACCAATTAATCAGTATTGATCACTGTCAGTCTGAATATATCTGTATTCACCCTCTGTCTGAAACGCTCCGTTTTAGCGCCCGTCTCTTTAAGCCCCCCTCCCGAAAAAGCCCAGGCTGCTCCGATTAGTCAGCGTTTCTGGGTCTTCCACATCTGCGCTCTCGGAGTCTCTGCATCGTCATCGCAGCCGGGGAATGACTGCAACGTTCTACCTACATATAGTATAGTTGTGACATCACAACCGTACGGAATTCCTGATGGCTCGTTTAAAGGCAGTGTTTCTGAATACTGGCTGTGTGCATTTCTCTGTGGATTGAGCGTTTTGATACATTTACAATATTAACATAGCACCTCGACCTGCTTTATAATCAAAAAATGGAACTGTTGTTACAATATGCGACCGGGTTCAGGCCATTCTATCATCTATCATCATGGGTCCCATCTCACCTCTAAGGCACACATGCCAAACGAGTAGATGTCTACAGCCGTGGTGACATCGTCAACAGCTACGATGAGAGAAGGAATAAAAAAGAAAAGAATATGTACAGATATTATATATCGTAGACCTAAATGTGCCCTTCACCCGTCAAGTTGCAAAAGTTTGCATCAAATGCTTGGTCAGATTTTTAGTCTTGTTTACTTCTTCTTTGATAAGATATTTTATGATTTAAATACATTTTAGATGATTTTATTTAGACAAAGCTTTTGCATAGTTGATTATGGTAAGATACTATTCAACACTATTATACTCTGCTATATTATGTTAATGGCTTCAAAACATATTTAACAATAACATATTCATTAAACTAAGGAATTGTACCTACATACCCTACTTCTATTGTGTTACGTCAATATATGATTTAATTTTGTGAGAAACCACACTTTTTCCTTTAAAAAGAAGTTAATATCTTATGACATCTTTCCAATATATCTGTATCATCCAGTTTACTCTGCAAGAAGAAGAATAACAAAGACTATTAAGGGTAATGTTGGTCATGTCTACCTCCATATTCTGGGGCATAGAAGTGCAAGTTCTTCTGTTCCTCGTGACACGTCTTCACGTGGTTATTAATGGTGTCTGGGGCAACTGCAGATGAGACAGGAGGAGAAAATATGGAGGATATATAGAAGTAGGAAGGAGAACAGTGAGGGAAAGTGAATAAGCAAGAATGAACAAGAGGTAGGGACAAAAGGGGGGGAAAACATTTCTTTTGTATATTAATATTTAATATGTAATATATTAAGGGGTTTGAAGGGGGGATCTTTAGCAGAACAAAGTGCAGAAAAACATTTGTGGCTGGACTTTAGCCGTTGCAGTATGTGTGTACAGACAACAGTTGTTTTCTAAACCACAGTACACACCACTTTGCCCACATCCTATACATTGTGCAGGGGTTATTTCGGTACACGAGAAAAGAGATATTGCCACCATTTTTGTCACATGAGAATTCTTGATTGTGTAGTCCTGGATGAGACTGTTACTGTGGTACATACAACACTGGTACTGTGTAATCATGGAAATTCACTGACATTTCCAGTCTTTAAATTCATAATTTAGTATCATTTGATCAGCTCCACTACCTAACCCTGTAGGATGAAACCTGCGTAACTCTATACCTGATCCGATCTTGATGAGCCCGTTGTGTTGGATAAAGATGGTGTCACAGGTCAGGTTGCCATGGATGATGGGAGGGTCACATGAGTGGAGATAACTGCAGTACAGAGAGAAACGTGCACAAATACAAACTCCATTAGAAAGGGGTTGGGATGTTTTACATGTGAGTGCATTTTCCTGTGAGTGACCATAATGAATTTAACATAATGTCTGAAAACCGGAAACCAACCTGAGAGCAGACAGGATCTGTGTGCACCATCTCTTCCAAGCCTGTAGGACCATACACCTTATCAGAGCGCTTACTAGCTGGTTTCCAATATGGAGTAAGTATGACTTACATAATGTGATTTAACTTTGCTCAAAACTGGTACACAGTACATTTGCAAATTCTTTCTTTTCTTTTTTTTTTTGCCAATGGCCAGATGCCAATTAATGGGTTAACAAAATGATTGGTCCTCGCTTTGGAAATCCCATCTTATCCATGCTGTGATAAAAGGGCTTTCACTTTTCACAAGATATGTAGATCATGTACAGCAAGACTTTCATATACCATGATTCTATTTTGGCAAATTTACATAGTCATTTATTACCTTTTCATTCATGGTTTTGTGATTCTTCTTTGTCTTCTTTAGAAACTGCTTCAAGCTTCCTGATGACATATATTCAGTAATGAAAATCACCTGAGGGAGAGGAAGAAATTAGGGGAAACCATGTGTGTGTGTAACAAATAATACTTTTCCAGGTCTTAGACTCACCCTGGCCCGGTTCTCCTTCGTGTCGGCCCAGTACTTGTGAAACTTGACGATATTTGCATGTTCCAAATGGATCAGGTTATCAAACACTGCCTTCACTTTCTCCTAAACATGCAGGAAAAACAAAGTATAACAAAGTATACATAACATGTTATAATACATATTTATATAACCACATTTACCTTAAGCATGGACTGTTCTGTGTCTGACTGATGAGTAATATGTCTTAAGGAACTATTGACGTGAACAAAGTATAAAGAATCATTATTTTCTCTCATGTTCTCAAGTAGTTTTTTTTCCTGGTCTTTTTCTTAGACACCAAGGGAAACGGAAATCTATAATACACAATGCCAGAAATTATGTGACACTAGTAAACTGTACACAGATTATCACGTTAACAAACCTGGACAGTTTATAACTGTTTTATAACAACAGGACTTTTTATATATATTTTACACAAAAGGTAGACATGTTTTCCTTTGACTTAACTTAGTAAATGTTGTTAAAAAGATAATTTAATGCCAACACAATATATCACTGACTGCCAAAATCCACGATCCTTAAAATATGTCAATATTATATTTAATTAAAGTTACATGATCTATCTGTAAGCCAGGAAACCTTAAATTTCGCTGGCATTGTTCAATGGTTTTTCAACATTATAGACCAAGAGCTGCATCATAGTCACCCCTATAACTTTGTGTGTATTAAAGTAAAAGAACATTACCCAATCAATCTTTATACTTTTTATCCCATATATGTGCATGAACTACTGGAGGCACAAAAGCATCTTTGAGTACCTTTACCTGTTTTATTCCTCTATTATAACACTGGGTCTCACCTCCAGCAGTTTGAAGTTCTTCCTTTCGGAGATCATGACTTCATTCCAAACTACCTCTACCCCTTCCTCTGTGTCCATGGCCAAGTATGCAGCATCTATCCCTGGGACATTACGCTGATTCACCTACAGTAGAAGTGAACAGATAATAGCTTATGAGATATTATATTTTAATAGTGAAATGAAATACAAGACACAAAAACACTTAATTTGAAAAAAAGAAATACTCCCATCAGAAAAACTTAGTTTTGAAAACTACTGAACAAGATCATCCACTAAAGAGGCGCAATCCCCCTTTTGCCCATACTAAAATCTATTGATACGATAACACACTGGCTAGTTTGAGTCCAGTGTTGCCTTGATGATACTTACGACTTGTGTACTTACAACGTGCCTCTCATCAATAACATGAAAAAGGGGGATATTGACAATAACAAATATTATATTTTGACTCAGTATCTTGATACTGATAAATAATCCATTAACCCGAACCCTTTTGAACATGACTAATTACACTTTCATATAACATAGAAGGAAGTAATATGGTGTGTGAGATAAAACATTAGCAATTTGAAAATGATGGCCCAACATGTTTATTTTATGCAGATAAAGATATTAGTATTAGTTCAGAATAGGGCTGGGGGATATGACCATATATTGTCAAAACCTTATAAAAAAATGTCTATCATATATTATTCTATATCGTTTCTATCATGATGTCGAAGAAAACTGTAGCCGTACTGCATTACGACAATATTTACGTCATTTGTACGACACTCTACGCTCTGATGCTTGCACGCTATGTTCATTTAGCACTAAAGTTCCTAATAAAATTAGAAAATACACAGTACCTTACATTTGTTAAGTATTTAATTCACACAGGAGTATACAAAATAGGCTTTACCAAATGCTTATTTCATATAGTCTATTTATTTATTGACTTACCAGAAAACATGCTATATCGTGATATATATCGTTATCGAGATATGAAATGACCTATATCAAAAGAGAAGATTTTGGCCATATCGCCCGGGCCTAGTTCAGAATATTAATTTGATTAATTCTGCTTCATTCCAATGTAATGCAGTCTTTAACTGTAGAAAAATGATCTATGATCTACATCACAATATTACTGCATCCATTAATCCAGTCAACAGTCAAGCTTAATGACTTTGGTATAAATACTCAAGGGTCAAAAGTCACTTTGAATTTTTATTTATGCAGAGAAATGTGATGTGCCTTATAATAACTTTTAATTTAAGTTAAACTTTGTCCATCATTTTTCACTTGACAACATCAAAGCACAGCTTCTGGCCGTCCTTACCTCTTCTCTGCGTTTCTGCCAGCGGCCACAGGGACTCTCTTCCAGGATCTCTGACTCATCTTCACTCTCATCCTCATCCTCCGTTGCTGTGGTGGCAGGAGGCTGTATGGAGGCCACAGGCGAAGACATAGATGCTCCACTTTCTACCTGTTGAATATTACTGGACATGTGTCCTGCTGTGACCTCTGGTTTGTTTCCCTCTGTACACGGAGGTCCTATCTCCTGTGCCTCCGACATCATGATACAAATTGAATGTTGCTGGCTTTCCTTCCCTAGAAAGTAATAGGAAGCCTCTTTGCTGCTTTCCACTTTCTCTGTTTGAGCTGGTCACACATCCATTTTCCTCTCTGGTCTGACTAGATAGAGACAAGATAGAGCTCAAGCGGGGGGGCTGTAAACAAATTACACATGTTTAGGTTCGTAACCTTTGGCAATAAAGTATCATCTTTTCAAACGTTATGTCGTATTTTGCCAATTAGCTTAACGTTAATTAACTGAGAGACGAACTTATGTCGTATGCGTTGCTGGTTGGACTCAGAGGCAGAGAAACATACTGTTACAGGACACTAAAACCTAATTCACTCATTCTAACTAACGTTAGCTACTGTAGCTAATTTAACTTTTGAAGGCTTTTGCTAAATGTTTCATGTTAGCTTAGCTAGAGAAGTTCAGCCTCCCAGGGCTTTGCTAACTTTCCCCCGGCTAACAAGCTAATGAAAGGTAAATCACGTTAAACAAATGGCTAACATAAAGTTAAGTAACGTTAGCAATGCATAACATATCTTACCGTGGAACAGAAGATTATCGCCGAATGAAGAGTCTTGGGTTACATACTGATGAAAAAGCAGTGGAAATAGATGAGTTTAGACAAAATGCTAGCTAATTCGTCATAAAATATGTTGTTGGGTTTTCACTCTTGTCCCTCTCAGCAAAAGTGGGAGGGGCAGGGCAGCAGTTGGGGAGCGCCTGTTTGCGCGCAGAAAACGCAGTGGTGTAGAGTAGCTAGACCATGAAGTTTGACCACAAACACAACAAATATTGAATAAAAGAAATACCCTAAATGCGATAGCAAGATTATATATTATTTACTTCAACAAATGTTCTAAGGGTGTCGTGGTCAGATGAGTCAATATAATGCCCCACTGTCCAGCAAAACACAATAAGTGTGGTGAAAGTGTATTTAAGTATTTATACCCAAATAAAGACTTTTGGTCAACATGTGTGTATCGTTACTACAAAACGCTACGACTAGAATATAGGATATATATTTTTTGTCCTTTTTAAGCATAGTTGCCGTCTCAATATTCATTTTGTAAAATCAAGCGCACTCAAATTTGGTTTTGATGGTGAGCAGCAGCTCGAAGAACAATCAAGATAGTTCACATCCATTAATCCTAGTTTTGGACGAAGCGGATCGCCAAAGAGCCCAGCCCAACGTTACAGGTATGTAACATGTGTCTGTATATCATTAAATCAGTAAATCATTAAACCCATACATGTTATGCTGTATGGTTAAATTAAATAACACGTTTCATGAAAAAAGAAGAATGTAGGGGTGGAATGCACGTCTCTTAAGCGAAAACGGAAGTTGTCAGAGGTGAACACTCTCTCCTCGCTTGTAGAAGGGTTGTGCAGCTGTTTCACGTTGCTAATATTCTGCGTAAGATGTTATCCACGATTTACATGCAAGGCAGTGATGCAAACAAGCAATAAAGGAATTCTTGTGTGGTTGCCTTTTGGATAAAAAGACCTCTGTCTCTCTTCGCCCACTATGCGGAGGCTTAACGATACCGACGCCGTCCGTATAGGTCGCATATAAGGGATATTTTATGGAAGGTGGGACGAGGGAGAGGTTGTGAGGCTGGGGAGTCGAGACATCGGCAGAGCTAGAGGCTAGAGAGAGCGAAGCCTTAGCAAGCTAGCTCTCGTGACAGTAACAGTTAAAACGGAACAGTGACTTTTTCCGTACAACAACCCGTCGGCTCGGTCATCATGGCTACGAATGGTAACAACTTAACGCCTGGGATGGGAGAGATCATCCAGTTAAACGTCGGTGGGACAAGGTAAGCTTCGTCAACAGGACAGCCCGGCAGATGATGGTCATCATTTTGGAAATTTGAGCTCTGGCTACGTACGCGTATGATGATATCTGCATGGCCAAGCAGCCATGGATGTAGCTGAAGTAGATACACCAGGTTGTGCACTTTATCATTAACCTCTCTCTCTCTCTCTCTCTCTCTCTCTCTCTCTCTCTCTCTCTCTCTCTACTTTTATTCAATTCAAAGGGGCTTTATTGGCATTACAGTATTAATAACAGTTGTCAAAGCATCAAAATACAAGTTCAAATATTTGGACAGTACACAATAAACACTAATATAAAATATATTATTTTATATATAAGTATATATGTTGTGTGTGTGTGTGTGTGTGTGTGTGTGTGTGTGTGTGTGTGTCGGTCATTCACTGTCCCTCAGGTTGAGGCATGTTCGTACATTCTGTATTGGGCAGCAAGATAGGCCCTGTCTCCTTCTCCCAGGAGTATTTTTAATTTTGAGAGGTCATTCAGTTCTTTGAAATCTGAGATTACAGAGTTGAACTTGTTAAAATAAATGTTCCTTGTTTCATTGAATGTTTTACATATCTCTCTCTCTCTCTCTCTCGTTCTCTCTCACACGCGCGCACCCACACACACACACACACACACACACACACACACACACACACAGTACATCTACATTGTGACATTTTAATGTAGAGATGAATTTCCTCAGCTAGCAATTCCATGAATGGCATGCCTCTACCATTGGCGTGCCTATGACTGCAGTGACCCTACATTTTCCTTCACACAGTGTATGTAATAAATGTGTTATTGTGTTTTTAGGTTCAGCACCTCCAGACAGACTCTGATGTGGATCCCAGACTCTTTCTTCTCGAGGTTGGTTTAAGGTTGTCAGCATTTGGACTCTCTGATGCAGATGATGCATGGAATCGATCTGGACTGTAAGATTAGATATTTGAAGAATGAATTGAGTATTAGCAGTGTCAGAGTATACATTATGAGGATCATTCTGCTGTGTATGAAAATAGAAGGAACTGAATGTGTCTGCATAGCCACAGTTAGTGTTCTGTACATATCTCAAAGCAGGCTTAAACCTGACTAACATGGGACTCAAACAGAGTCAATTTAACATGTCTAGACGCCCCATGAAATTAGGCTAATTAGACTGTACTAGTAGTATTATTGTTACAGCATGTAGGAATTCTACCAGAAACAGGTCAAAGACTCAGTGAGCGTGCCATGGTGCTTTTGCATCCCGGTAAAACTAAATTCGTACTACATAATTAATGTTAAGTAGCGATGTTCCATTATCTCGTCTCTGTCTTGCTTCATACTTGTACCATTCTGGTAATGGAAAAATGTCAGGGGATTACAATTACAGTCCGCTATGATTGTAAGAAGGTAGAAAATCAAGTCAGCTGCGTTATTTTCTTAATGTATCTTTTGTTTGTTATTTAGCAAGGCAAAAGTCTTGTCTCCATCCAATATTTAATGTGAACACTGTGACAGTGATCCCTTATTTTAAGACTTTTGGGGTTTTGAAAACTGTCCTCACAATATATGGACTAAATATATATGTTTTAGCATACATGGGTGTTTTTCACATGTATCTAGTGAGTTATTTTGGTGTGAGGGTAACTCAGTGTTAAAGTGAAACAGCTACTTTGGGGCTGGGCAAATACCACAGTTGGAACAAACTCAAACACTGGACTGAGCTCACAGTTTGACAACAGCTGACCAAGTAGTGCTAAATGCCTGTCAGTCTGTCTGCCAGTGCACCTGTCTGTCTGTCTGTCTGCCTGCCTGTCAGTCTCTCTGCCCTCAGCTGTCTTCAGTGTGAAGTCAATATAAAGTCATTATTAATACACACTTGCAACACATGCTGATCCAGTACTTACTAATCTGTCGTTCAGAGTAAGAAAAGAGTCACTGTGCAAACTGTAGTGGTAACACTGTTAGTAAGTGGAAATGGAGAAGTCCTTGGGTTAACTGGAGCCCTTGTGCATGCGTGTGTGTGTGTGTGTGTGTGTGTGTGTGTGTGTGTGTGTGTGTGTGTGTTTGTGTGTTTTCCAGTTTGCTGAGTGGAAGGATATCCACTCTTCGGGATGAAACTGGAGCTGTGAGTATAGCCTTTGTTGCTTCTTATTCAAAAACTAGAACAATATCCGCAGGCAACATCTGAAAATTGTCTTCCAGCAGATAGGACATGACATTTGTAGGATTATATGTGTATGCTCAAGAAGACATAATATATTATATTATACCATTTGAGACCATATTAGACAAATTCTGTGGCCCACATTCAATGTTTCATCATTAAATTCCATCCACTTTCCTATTGTTAGATACTGTACTGCATTGTGTAGGGCTACAACTAATGCTGATTTTAAATTACAGATTAATCTCAATTATTCTTCAATGACTTTCAATATCAGAAAGTAGTGTCCCATAGTGATTGTAAACAATTGCTTTTCTTTTAGGGGTTGTTTAAGACCTGCATTTGCATCATAATATATATTCCTCCATTTCCAGATATTTATTGACAGAGACCCTACAGCTTTTGCACCAATTTTGAATTTCCTCCGAACCAAAGAATTGGACCTGCGGTAAGGAGTTTTGACACCATTCAGAAAATATCCCTGAAAGTTGATTTTAGGAAGACATTATGTTGAGTTATAAGCAGGGCCTTACTGAATACTTCTGCTGCTTCTTTCTCTGTAGGGGTGTCAACATCAGCATCCTGCGACATGAAGCAGAGTTTTACGGGATAACTCCTTTAGGTGTGTTGCTTAACAGAGGTTTGGGGAGGAAATGGAAGTAGCAGCCTTGTATTTAGCACAAATAGTGATACATTACATAGACATTATGGAAACCTCATAATGCACCTGCCTTATATAAAGTTTGTTCTGTAGCCAGTGCATACATGTGTACAACATCACCAGGTACTACATAAAAGCTGAGCATCTGGGGTTTTTGGGTACAGTTTGAACAGCCTATAGTACAGGTGAACTGTCATTTAAGGGAAATATTGTCCTGTAACATCAAATGCAAATACAACTTGACCAAGGTCAAAACCTTATTACTGTTAGTTCCATGTACTCTGTTTTACTTCCTGTTTCAGTGTTTGTAACTTCCCTGCATTGTCTGTACTTCAATGGGAAATTTACTTTTGTGAAAACTGATCACCTGCTTAAAATCATAATATGCATAGCAATAAATAATGTATGATACAATGCAAAGTTATTACATACACTATAAATTACAGTGGATTGCTCCAACTCATGGATAATTAGTCTTAAACTTTATAACCCAACAATAACAAAACCTTTGTCAAAATTAATAAAGAAATGCAAAATAGAAGAAATAGAGTATGAGGTTTAAAATCCACAGAACAAAAAGACAATTTATGATAATATAATATAAAATAATATAACAATATACTATGTATCAGCATCTAAAAATAAATCATCCATTACATTCTCCTAATTGTTATGTTTTACAGTAATTAAATAAGTAGTCACTTAATCTTAAAAACATAGCTCTGGTCATCATGTGCTCATGCAGTTTGTGTGTGTGTGTGTGTGTGTGTGTGTGTGTGTGTGTGTGTGTGTGTGTGTGTTTGTGTGTGTACCTGCGTGTGTATGTGCATGTGTGCAGTGCGGCGCCTGCTGCTGTGTGAAGAACTGGACCGCTCGTCGTGTGGTAGCGTTCTCTTCCATGGTTACCTACCACCCCCAGGTAAACACATGAAACAGAGTGATACAGAAAATTAACTTAAAATAGAGAACCAATTAACTGCGATCAGAATATTCAACTGATGTTCCAAAAACAGTTGCAGGAAGAAAACAACCGTTTTTTAAGACACAGAATACTATAACAATACAAATCTGCACAAATTTCTATTTATAATTGTCTATGTTTCCTTGACAGCCATCCCTGCCCGTAAGTCAAGCCCTGCCTCAGCAGCCTCTGGCCCCTCCTCTGATGAGCGGCCCGGTCTAAGTGGAGCAGAGGGCTTCACCCGTGTTGGTCCCCCTCCTCACCCTTCCCTCTCTGGCTCAACTGGAACAGACGACAACCACAAACTGGGTGAGTAACCTGAGGCCTGTACTACGAAGCGAGATCAACATGCCCTGGATTTCTTTCAGTTACCCGGCTTCACCGAACCTAACAACCGCGGTCCCGCATAAACTGTGTCACGACGCTGGTTAACAACTAGTTCAGTCAACCCAGGGTTTCCCAATCCAGCGGCGCGCACGTTCACATAAAAGAGGCGGTGTTTGCACAGCACGACCAATCGCAAACATCTACCAGAGCCGCATATTTTACATAAGAAGAGGAAATTATAATTCTTCATAAATATGAATAACACAGACACGGTTTTGCAGGCAAAACGCAATACAGTCGCTGCTTCCTAAAACAGGAAGGAAAGCTGGCAAAAAAAATAGCCGACGCTGTAGATGCGTAAATCACAACGCTTATTAATATCACTTCCCCATCAGTCAGGACCAAGATCTGACCATAATTATACTTGTGCACTTTCCATAAACTGTCGTTGCTTTAGCCTAGTATTTCAGTTGCAACCATGGCAGTGGGAAGCCATCGTGAGAGCAAATAAAATATATAAAAATAAAATTCAAACTGATGTGCGCATTGGCAACACACGGCAAGCCGATATGTAATTCCCTCCCATTACAATCTATATAATATACACATCAGGGAATGCTAACGGGGTTGTCGGTCTCTAAATGTTTTAACTTTTATGTGCGCACCCCTCACTCTCTCTCTCTCTCTCTCTCTCTCTCTCTCCGCGCACCGAGCTCCGCCTGATCTTCTAAGAACGGTGACGCCGTTATCAATCGAGTATTGATTGGTCAGTAGGCGGTGCTTTTACACCGGTTGATCTCTGATCTCCAACTTAACCTGCTCCCGACCAGGTTAGGCGTTCACCATAAGTTACCACGGCGATTGAACCCGATCACAAGTGATCCACCTTCGTAGTACAGAAAACCCTGGGTTGAACCTGAAGTTAGCTCATTAACGCCAAATCTCGCTTCATAGTACAGGCCTCTGAAGCAGCCTTATGAAGTGTGTCTGAATGTAAAAAATAAATAGTGATCATCTGTAGACTAGTATCTCACAAAAGTGAGTACTCCCCTCACATTTTAGTAAATATTTCATTATATCTTTTAATGGGACAACACTGAAGAAATTACACTTTGCTACAATGTAAAGTATTAAGTGTACAACTTGTATAACAGTGTAAATGTGCTGTCCCCTCAAAATAACTCAACACACAGCCATTAATGTCTAAACCGCTGGCAACAAAAGTGAGTGAGTACACCCCTATGTTAAATTCCCATAGAGGCAGGCAGATTTTTATTTTTAGCCCCACATCATCACATGCCCTTCACCATACCTAGAGATTGGCATGGTTTTATGTTGGTTAGCCTAATAGCTGGTTTGATTTGCATTGAGAGATGATTTTATGGAAAGTACCCCATGCCAATCTCTAGGTATGGTGCCAGCGGTTTAGACATTAATGGCTGTGTGTTGAGTTATTTTGAGGGGACAGCACATTTACACTGTTATACAAGCTGTACACTTAATACTTTACATTGTAGCAAAGTGTAATTTCTTCAGTGTTGTCCCATTAAAATTTCTGTTGTTTTAGCTGTCTGTATGGTGTCTTGTTGACTTTTGTCTGTGTAGTTTAATCTGTACTTATGTATTGTTGACTTCTGTCTGTATAGATTAACCTGCACTAATATCTTGCTGCTTCCTGCTGCTCTGGTCTAAAATCATCTGGTCAAAGGACTATAGTTGAAAATTAGCCAGCTGGCTAACACTGGCACATTTACAGAAATGTTGATTAATGTGTGTTGTCCTTTCAAAAAAATGAAATATTTACTAAAATGTGAAGGGTGTACTCACTTTTGTGAGATACTGTATATATATATATATATATATGCTTACAGCTGTTGTGGTACCCGAAATCCATCTCAGCACAAATCTTCATCTAAGCATAAAAAAGCAAGCAGCAAATTCAGCAAAAAAAGACTCTTATTTTGACAGTGACTCTGCTACACTGTCTGCCTTCTGCCTGTCATTCATAGAATGTACGTCTACTGCCTGTGCTCTAGCATTCATACTGCTTTTTCTGAATGTCTTATGTTTTTCTACATGCTTATATGTGTGCCACATCTGTTTATGTGTGTATGTGAGTGTGCATTAATGCTGGAGCTAATGTGACCTGACACATCCTTTTAGTGCGCTGACTAAGGTAGCCTAGTTTCCCATCGGCCTGCTCTTTGTTGAGGATGACATCAGAGAATATAGTTAGCTGCAATAAACAAAGAGTGTATGTGCTCTGGACTGATGCAAAGGGATTTGGGATGCGTGTTTTATGTCATGCGATAATTTGAAGTAAACGTTACTGATCCCTGGCTGGTTCTAGACCTTTGAATCACTGCCCACGTTACTATTTTATTCAGCAATTCAGATAATGACAAATAATGAAGTGAAAACAAAAGGGAAATTCAGTCTGATTAGCAGGCCACAGAAGTAGTGTGTTTATTTGTATGTTGTGTGTGTTTGTGCAGGTCCTGTGGTTGATCCCAGGAAGGTGCTGATTATAGCAGGACACCACAACTGGATTGTGGCAGCTTACGCGCACTTTGTTATCTGCTACAGGTAATACTGCCACATTTCTCATCCACTCTATAGTTCTTAGGGGGGGAGACATTACATTATTAAGGATGGGAAGATGGAGTCGTTATCTGTTGTGTCTCAAATTTTTCACTGAATGCTTCTATACCTGTGCCAGTGCACAAGTTGTCATCTTTGGCTCTATACATGTACAGTCAAATTACTGAACTATTTATCTTTATTCAGACAAGTTGAGAACACAATGTTATTTAGTTTATATCTGTTGTTTTACAAACTCTTTATGCATTGTGAAAATGTAAGCATGTAATAAAGATGGTAATGAAGGCTGTCTTTTTTATCCTACCCATGTCCAACTTTTTCAAAACCTATTAATTCGTAACTGTCCTTGTCATGTAAAGTATAACACACTGTATGATGGCTAATCCTTTGGGTAAGAATATTGTAAAAGCAGAGGTAAATGTTTGCCTGTGTGTGTGTGATCTTGCTACAGGATAAAGGAATCTTCTGGATGGCAGCAGGTGTTTTCCTCCCCCTACCTTGACTGGACCATTGAACGCATCGCGCTTAACGCTAAGGTGGTGGGTGGCCCGCATGGAGACAAGGACAAGATGGTGGCCGCCGCCTCCGAAAGCAACATTATCCTCTGGAGCATCCAAGATGGAGGCAGTGGAAATGAGATAGGTATACAGCGAGTATGTTTGTGTCTGTGGACCACCTTGCTGTTACCCCTTTGACTTTCTGCCATCTCTGTGACTCAGCCTTCACTCTCCACCCACTTTTCCTCCAGCCTGCAAATTCACACTAACTCCTACCTCTTCCCACCACCCCAGGTGTATTCAGTCTCGGTGTACCTGTGGATGATCTGTTCTTCATTGGGAACCAGCTAGTGGCTACAAGCCATACAGGGAAGGTTGGGGTGTGGAATGCTGTCACACAGCACTGGCAGGTAGGAGGGCGGTGTGTGTGTGTGTGTGTGTGTGTGTGTGTGTGTGTGTGTGTGTGTGTGTGTGTGTGTGTGTGTGTGTGTGTGTGTGTGTATGTGTGTGTATGTGTATGTGTGTGTGTGTTTGAGTTTTTGTTTGTATGGGTGAGACATAGAGAGATAATCGAGGAGTGGTGAGTGTTTGTGATTCTCCTCCACATTTGTGTTAGTGAACATTATAGTAAGGTTATGGGGCCTTAATGAGCATTCATAATGAATGTACAGTTTGTGTGCATTGAATGTACAGTTTGTGTGCTTTCAATTGACAGTGACTTCACAGAATAACACTGTACTGATTGTGAGTTTACTTTTTTGTGTGTATATGTTCAAGGTTCAAGATGTGGTTCCTATTACCAGTTGTGACACAGCAGGATCCTTCCTTTTACTGGGTTGCAACAATGGGTCTATCTACTACATAGGTACATGTTTATACACACACACACACACACACACACACACACACACACACACACACACACACACACACAGGGTTTCCTATCTTCTGTCTGCCACTCAGTTTATTGAATGTTTGAAAAGTTAGTTCAGGGATTTTGTGTGACTGTTGCTTATAAATACTTTTAAAAGCACCTTGGTGATTTTTTTTTCACCAAAATGTATTTTGAGTCAATTCGAGGATTGGATGCTGGATCTAGATTTCATAAAATGCTGTCAAACCTCAACACATTAATATTTTGTCTTCTTCTTTTCAGACATGCAAAAGTTTCCACTGAGGATGAAGGATAATGATCTTCTAGTGACAGAGCTTTATCATGACCCTTCAAATGATGCCATCACTGCTCTGTCTGTCTACCTCACACCTAAAACCAGTCAGTACACCAGTTTTTCCCCTCTAAAAATAAAGAAAAAAATAAACTTAAAAAAGGGTTATTCCTGCATATAATTGTCTGTGTTTTCCTTTTCATATTTAGCTCTGATTTTTCCTCCTTCACTTTCACCTCCTGGGATATAAACTGACAGTGTCACAGTTACTGACCTGACATTAAAATGTTTTGTCTGTGTGTATTTGTGTTGTGTCTTTCTGTCCTCCCCTCCCTCTCTCTGGTCTTTCAGGTGTGAGTGGGAACTGGATAGAGATAGCCTATGGGACTAGCAGCGGTGCAGTAAGAGTGATCGTGCAACACCCAGAGACAGTGGGATCGGGCCCCCAGCTCTTTCAGACATTCACTGTGCACAGGAGCCCGGTGACAAAGATTATGCTGTCAGAGAAACATCTGGTATCAGGTGAGGAAGGTGTAACAGGTAGGAGGGTTAGACAAACAGTTTCTCTGTTGATAGAAGGAACTGGAGTGGGTAACAGAGGAATATACAAGGCAACTATAAGGGCCCTATCTTGCACCTGGCGCAGCACACAAACATGCAAAAGATTAAAAATAAAAATATTACAATGTGAAATAGTATTATGATATGATCTGCTAGCGCGCTTTCACTTCACGCACAAGCAGATCAGTTTCTTCTCCTGAAAATCTCTCCTTCCTGCTTAGCAAATCCACCATCATAATAGCAATGTGCCAAGGTACAAACGCGCCTGGCTTTTAAAGGGAATGGGAGATGACACTCTGACACATTTTTTGTCAGAGTGTCACCTCTCTCTTAATCTTAATTAAGACACTAAGTACAACGCTTTTGAACCATGCGCCTGGCACACAGACCCTTTTCTCCGCCGTTAACGCACACGCCCTAAACGCACACGCCCTAAACGCACCTACGCCGTGCGCTTAGATCGTTAAAATATGGCCCTAAAAGTGCAGACTGTTGACACATCAATCATCTCTTGTTCATTGTGTTTTCTGTTACGTACCTGGGTGTATACCTGTGATTGAGATCTTGTGTTGTTTTTCTGTGTGTGTCAGTGTGTGCGGACAACAACCACGTTCGGACGTGGACGGTGACCCGGTTCAGAGGGATGATCTCCACCCAGCCAGGCTCCACCCCTCTGGCTTCCTTCAAAATACTGTCCCTGGAGGAGACGGAGAGCCACGGGAGCTACGGCTCTGGGAATGATATTGGTGAGATAGTTAAGAAGACAAGATCAGTAAATAAAAGAAGAACGCAAGATGGATTACTTTAAGGGAAGGATAGATGCATTTATAAGGAGGAAGGGAGAGATCTGTTTGTCTGATACTGCCCTTGCAAAAGAGGTGCACATTTGGGATTTACATTAGTAGTAACAGATGGATCTTATCTTTGCTTACAAATTCAGTAGATAGCAGGTGCTCTATGTGCAGATATGTGTGTTATGAGCTATGACAGCTTTAACACACACTAAATACTGGTGACATGAATTAGACCGCTACCAGTTTTTAATTGCAACTTGATCAAAGATCCGGTACATTGCCTTAAAGAGACACAAAAGTGGTAATTTCACATTCTAAATAGGACAAATTGAGGGCTGTTGTCTTTCCAAAATGTTATACTAAATGTTTTGTAACAGTATTTCGTGGTGGACTTGCTGAATCGAGATGTTGGGTGGCAGGTAGAGACCGATTGTGTTTTCTGCTCTCAGGTCCATTTGGAGACAGAGACGATCAGCAGGTTTTCATACAGAAGGTGATCCCCATCACCAACAAACTGTTTGTGAGGCTCTCATCTACTGGAAAGAGGTATAATATTCTCAATCTGTCTTTCTCTTTCACCTTTGCTCCTCTGATGTTTATCTAACTTTGTCTTTTATTAACTGGGAGGTGGGAGGACGCTTTAGCTCACTAAGTTTCTTTATTTCTTATTGTTATTCAATTTATCTGTAGGCTTCTAGTACTTCTGTTTGACCGTTGCTACATATTACAATTTTTGCCGATTGCTTACACACTGAAATCAAAAGTATTACACAATTATCAAAACCTTACACTCAAAGTGCATTGACCCAGATGTGCACCACCACTATAAGCACAATGTCAGCCTCACACTTTTTGCAAAAGAATACACACAGTGATTTGCAAATCAATAAACATACTTGTATACATTAGACACAGAAGTATATCATGATGTCACTTCCTTCCTCCAATTCCAAAGCACTGACTGTCAAATTACCACACCTATGAGCCAATCTATGAAACACAGCCATCAGGTGCACAAACTGTAGACACACCAATCAGGTTTAAGCGCTATAAAAATGCAGCAGGTAAGTCTAGTATTTTCTGTACTGTATTTTCAGTTTTTTTTCAGATCTTTTTTTTTTTTTTTTGTTTTTTTTTACTGTAATTGTAACCTGTACTAGATACAGTATTTTATGTTTGTCTGTTGTTTGCTGAGCTAACAGTGTTGTGCACACTACTGTAGTACTGTAGCATGAAAACTGGGAAATGTTTTGTTGTGATTCTCCATGTTGACTGATTTGGATATATAGAGAGAAATGCATTATATTTTCCTCAGTCTGCAGCATTGATCTTGTGTATTGTTTGGTGAACTTTTTGTATATTTGCACTTTCTCTGTGTACTTCATTTACAGTACTCTAATCACTTAGAAGTAGAATTGCTGAAAGTGTTTTAGGTTAGCAACAGCAGTGTGTAACTGGTTCAAACTGAATTAAGTCATATGAAACGTGTGTGTTTCATATGGTAACAAAATATGTTTTTTATAAATCAGTGTATAGTTTTTGCAAGAGTGTTTCATTTTGCAAAGGGTCTGAGGTGTTTTGCTAATTGGGTATGTGGTTGTGCTAACTGTGTGTAGTGTTTTGAAAAACCGGGCCCTGTTTTCAAAATAGTGCTTAAGCAATCGAAAAAAACTGTAACGTGTTTGTGTGTTTGTCAGGATCTGTGAAGTGCAGTCAGTGGATGTGACCACTATCTCTTGCTTCATGGTGCGGGAGTGTGAGGGTTCGAGCCGGATGGGGTCGCGACCTCGGCGCTATCTGTTCACTGGCCATGGCAACGGCAGCATCCAAATGTGGGACCTGACCACTGCCATGGACACCGCTAACAAAGGAGAGGAGAGGAAGAGAGAGGGTGAGGAGATAGAGAAAGATAAAGCCAAGAGCAGTAATGTAAGAAAAAATGTAGACGGCTGTTTTTACTCACCTACGAAAAAATATTATATATATATATATATATATATATATATATATATATATATATATATATATATATATATATATATATATATGGTTATAGGGTAGACTAGCATTTCTAGGATTAAAAGTAATAATTTTCTTTGATGAAATGCTGGATGTGTGTGTTCTGAAGCTGCCCTTGTGTTTGACAGATGCAGGTGGGCCTACAGAGGAGGAGCTGCTGCAGCTGTTGGACCAGTGCGACCTGAGCACTTCCCGCTGTGCTACACCAAATATTAGCCCCGCCCCCTCCATGCTGCACCACACACGCCTCAGAGAGTCCTGCTCAAGGTTAGAGAGAAAGTTCACACACACACACACACACACACACACACACACACACACACACACACACACACACACACACACACACACACACACACACACATTAAAGACAACCCTTCACCTTCCTAACTCTCGGCCACTACAGATACATCCGTACATACAGTACATTTATACACAAAATAAGGAGCTGTCTCAATACCGTAATCACAATAAATAGCATCCCTTGTACAGTGGTTATCAACTAATATGTACTTTGTGTGTTGTGAAAATGTCTTTCACTGACTGTCTTCCATTTATATCAGTCTGCAGTTACAGGCCCAGGAGCCCATTCCTGAGAGCCAGGCTACTTACGGAGCTGTGCGACCCTACAGAGCGAGCCCCCTGTTGGCCCGCGCACGACGAACTGAGTCCTTCCACAGCTACAGGTGAAATGATATTTGACATACTGTGCAGATACATTAAAGGGTCACTTTACCTATATTACAAAACACACATTTTCTCACTGACCCCCAGTAGTATACAGCTATGCAGATCATTTTGGTATTGTTTGCACATGTTCATTTTATTGTCATTGTACAACACAGGGTTGCACAACAAAATGCAGTCCCTTTATGCTACACAAGAAAAACAAACCAAAAACAGTAGTGCATTCCTGTAGTGCATTGTTTTTATTTGCTTTGGGCGGAAACAACAGCAACAAAACTGGTGAATTCTCTGCGCAGATAATATGGCCGGCATCTTAACATAAAAAATCGATAACAGGGAAACATTGTATCAACTTTGACTTCTTTTGAGCACCAAGCATCACGATGCAAACAGATTCTGCCTTCCCTTGTCCAGCTGGAGTCCTGCGCTCTGTTGGAGCAGAACACAACAATCCTACCGATCTATTGAAGAAATAGTCCCCGCAAAAACCTTGTTTACCTCTATTGTACTGGGGTGGTGGCAGAAATCTCAGATGAATATCTCAAAACCATGAGAGCTAAGGGAGGATTATTTTGTAATTTTCTTGTCTTGACCATTACAGTGGTGCTCCTAGTCCTGAAGAGCCCGAGCACTTTTTCACATTTCCATGCTCTACCCACACCTGATTAGTGTCATGGGAAATACGCTGAGGCTCTCCAGAACCAGGAGTGAGGACCATTAGCACCTGGTTTTGAAATACAGCCTCCCTTGCGTGCCATTCTGATAATAATCTAATCATGCTATTTGCATGTATGCTTGGAAAATGCTGAGTTGTCCTTGTCTGCATCCACCTGTAACTGACTTCATCCATCTGTCTTTCCATAGAGACTTCCAGAACTTCAGCCTGAGTCGAGGTGTCCTGGACAGCACTGGTCAGGCGTCCACACAGGGCCCCAGCCAGACCCTTGATGTCCGCCGTTCGCTCTGTGACTTTGGGCCTGACGACAGTGAGCGGAGAGCCACAGCTATGGAGTTCTGGGCTTGTCGAACAGCCAGTTCAAGCTCTAACACAATTATCGGAGCTATTACGACTGCTGGTGTTTCCGGGGTGAAGACAGAAGGCGGTCAAGAGTCTCTACGACATCCGCCTGACAGCCCGATTCCCAGAGGCGACGTTAGGCGGAAGGTGCACCCAAACCCAGAGGAGGGAGAAGGTATTGGATCAGGGGGAGAGGGGGTGAAGGTGGAGGGAGGCGTGAGGAAGAGGGGAGTACTAGAAGGAGGCTTTCTGGGGAGGAAGAAAGCTCCTCCAGTCCCCCACCTCTCCTCCGTGCCCTCTGGATCTGAAGGTGGTGGCAGCGACTCATCTGCCAACGGCTCCCCCTCCCCGACCAAACTGTCTTCCTCCACCTCACCGCGACACAGGAAGCTGGCCCCTGAGCTGTCCAATCAGGACAGCAGCCTGTGACAGTGCCCACCACCCTTTTCTTTCCATCCCAATCAGAGGAATCATCTTGTAGAGGCGTCCTGTAGGCACATGTGGCGTTCTGGATATCACAGCAGAGGAGGAATGTGGCTTTTTCAGGTGTGGCTAATGATGTAACTGGATAAATTACCTTCTAGTGTTGGGACTCCACACAAGATGCTACCATGCTTTAATGAGTCTGTCTCAGGACGGGTCTACTTTACTCAGTTTGCTTTCTACGCTGACAAACTTTTATTTAAACGATACACCTTTTTTAATTTAAGTCAGTGGAACTCAAACATTGGTGTCATACTTTTAAAGGCAAAAATCTATCTGACATGACGAAGCAGTTGCAACATCCCAACGACAACAGCATGTCCTCTCAACCAGACAAGGAATGCATTTGGGTTTTGATCTTGTAAGGGATTTCAATTTTTATCACACTTGTAAAATCTGCTGGGTACAACTGGACCTCCGACTATCTCAGATGGCTTTTGGTGTAACTGATGACGGGTGATGAGGTTTGCACTTTCAGCTACAAATCTGAAAGTAATTTGCCAGCTCAGTTAGTCTTAGAGAACTGCTGAAATTGGTTTATCTCCCTGTGTGTTCAATCTACATCTTAACAAACATGCAGTAACTACAGGAACATGCAAAAGTCAGTTTGGCCAGGTATTGTCAAAGGCGTGTTGTTGCTGCCTGTTTGGTTGAAGCACAAGCAGGTGTTAGGCCACTAAAGTGTAGCTTGAATCAAGGTTCATCAAAATAAAAATAAAAAGCAAGCACAAAAGCACACTACTAGTAAAAGAAAAAGGATTTCAAACACTATCTAAGGAGCGCTTTATCTTGTGAGACCCTTAAACAGATAATGGAAGCAAAATGGAATTAACAATGGCACAGTTTGTACTTTTATCAGATATTTGAAGTGTTTTTTATTGACTTATAGTCTGGTAGGAATTTGTTCAGAACCTTTTCTGAACTTCGAACAGAAAACTAACAACAAACTATAATTTTCATCATAAACTTTAAAAAAAATATCCGTTACAAAAACATTCAAATTACAATGATATAAAACAGAAAAAGGTTGCCATTTTTGGTGATTGACCAAACAATTATTGACTAATCGTTTCAGCAGGATTAGGCCCCTTTTAAAAACTCAGTATGATGTCAAGTGTCTCTGACAATATGTGCAACCTGTCATTCAGTGAATGGCTTCTTTAACATATTGCCCTACCAGAACATTGGCAGCTACTTGAACCCTAGTCCCGCATAGCCAGACCTGTTTATCATTCTGCCATAGGGGAAAAAAAACGCTCTGGCTTGTTTGTATTTCTTGAAACCAATCACAATCATCTTGGGTGGCGCTAAGCCCAGGGTGCAGTGACAGTGCCCTTGCAAACTAGTGTCGGGAGGGAACTTGTTTTAGTGGAACATTTGCATGTGGAGAGGCTAAATCCCCACAAAATATCAATTATATACATATTATTTGTATATCATTACAACCATTCACCAAAAGAACCAAGCAGGCCTGCCTTATTGGACGATCCAAATCTTCGTCAAAAATTGTCATTTTCAGCGTGTAGGTTGCTAGTTTGGAGGTTGTTGTTGTTGTTGTTGTTGTAGTTTCCCTTAGCGAAGGGCATTTTGAAAACGGTAACACGCAGATAGAGGAAGAGAAGAGAATGCTGCATGAAATACGCGGCCAATGGCATTCTTATGCCCACAGTGTACATCTGGGGAGTCAGACTACTTGAACCCTAATGTGCATCAACTTTGCTGCAGCCAGAGACACAATTGTTGTTCGAGCAATGACACAAAAAGCCTACAGTCAGCAAGCAGTAAAGTCATTTTGCAGCTCCAGCGTGCAGTAAAACCTTCCTGGACTATGTAACAGTGGAGTTAAGATGCCGAAGAGCTACACTGTGATTTTCACATGAAGGCTTCAGGATTGATAAATAGTACGTGTTACACAGGGACGTTGGCCTGCAACAACAAAGAATCCTCATGTGAACAAGTCCCTGCTTTTCACTACAGCTGGCTATTTGAAATGTAACTACAAGTTCCAGGCAATTTACAATATTAACTTATTCTAACAGTAGCATTACAGCCTCCCTGCAACATGTGACATGCAGTGTATTGACCTTTCACTGCAGTCATTTTGACTTGTCATAGCAGGAAAAGCACAGGTGAAAGAATTCATTAGTGATGGGCTCATTTCTATCAAGTGTCCCAGTAAACCATGACAGTGAGCCAGCATGCACAAAACCAGGACCCTACAACTAGCTCAGCTAAATGGAATGTAGTCGTTTATCAATTACACCTGTGCTTGACCTGCTATGACAAGCCAAAATGTATTTGTAATCCAACACAGCAATTTGAGCAATTTTCATAAAACATTTGTAAATGTGAATTTGAAAACAAATTAGTGGCACAGCGCTGGAAGCTTACAGTTTGAGGAAAGCTTTATGGTTTTCTTTGTGGAGATTGATTCATCAAAAAGATCACATTTAGACTAACAGTGACGGCAAATCAAATATACAACATCTGTTCTTTTTGCTTTGTGGTATATACAGTATATGACCTTTTCCTAGATGTCTAAACAGAGAGAAATAATATGTTAATTTTTCAAATTTTACTGTTAAGACAGCTAGAGATTAGGAAAAACTATTTGTGTTCCGGTCTAAATTTAGTCACAGTGGTGCCTGTACAAGATCACACTTATTATTATTATTATTATTTATATCTTATTTTGTTTACAGTATCACAATATAACTACACTCAATACAAGGGCCTGGTACACTACATCACTTTACTACAGTTGAAACAGATTTTAATGTGTCTTGTTTTGGATGACTGTTGCAGTGCCTTATTTAACTTGTTTGACAGTTATCAGCCTGTTTGTGTGTTGTCATTGAATAGGATTCTGACCAAAGGCTTGTGAAGACTGTGGAGCCACATAACGGACCTGTCCACTCTGGCTTTGGCTAGAACTGTCTAATGATAGATTTACACCAGGCCAAATCAGATTTTGTGAGTGGTCACTTGAATCGATGGGCATTACAGTACATATTAAATTATCAACATCTATTGTACATAATCTTGATATAGATGAAAAGGTCCATCTTGGTTATGACATAGTTGTGAAGGTCTAAAAGGACAGCTGGAAGTGAAATGGCAGCAACCGTAATTAGCATAGGCATTTTGTGAACTAAACCTTTTCTTGCTTGAACCCATCAGATCCCCTGAGATTTCCACTAGCTGTTTGTTTGGGATAACTTAAAGAAACCAAGCAAGCTCGTGATCTACGGTACTTTTTTGTAATCATTGTGGGGACAACTGTAAAACAAATTGTAAATAGAGCTAGAAAGAATGTCCTGAAATGTTAATTATAATTTGCCAAATCCAGCAGCTATATAACCTCTTTTTTTAAGCACATTGCTTATCATTTCAACATGAACAGATGAACTGACCATGTGGTCCCTGCCTGTACAAAGATGTACATTTTATACACTTATTAACTCTATGAAAAGTAGACAAACATATTCAAAACAAAATCCTAATGTGGATGCATTGGTGTGTGTTATGGTGTGTTGATACTTACACTGTTGTTCATTACATATAGTTGATAATCATATAATGCCTATATTGATATCACCATGCTATTGGACCTAACTGCATTTGCACTTGCACTATTAAGACTAATATTTAAGTAAATTGCTAGTGTTTATTTTATATTAAAACATATAAAGTTTAAAGTGTATTTCAGCACATTACTGTTTGTCTTCTAAAATCTGTCTGTCCTTCTCTGTTGTCCCCCAGTTCCTCTCTGGCTTTGTTTACATTATATTGCAGCCAGATGATAGTGAGCTAAAAGGAAATCATGTTTGTTTAAACTGCCCTGTACATCATTGTTTTACATTGTGTGTGTTAGAAAATGCTGCATTTTGTTGTAATATTATTTACAGTGCTGACATATTTGTCATTTACATATGACAAATATGTTAACATTGAACATTTCAGAGCCTCAATGTTCACCTACAACTGTGTTCACTAAAACCTCTCAAAACTAAACATGTTTCCTCTATTTTCTCAGGAGATTAAGAGGTAATTTACAGGAGATCCTTCAAATCAGTTTCCATCCATCACTTCATTTGCAGTTTAACCTTTAAAACTATACCCTGTAAAGGGGAAAAACAGGCTGAAACAAATGCTGCAAGTCAGAGTTTTTAGCACATGGTTTGTGTGGATAACCTGCCAAAGTCCACAAATTTTGTTTTGTTTGAGCGTCACAGAGTGTGTGTGTGTGTGTGTGTGTGTGTGTGTGTGTGTGTGTCCCCAGCGCTTTCATTTCACTAACCTTCCCGTTCAGACAGTCTCCTCTCTGAGACGCCGTCTGTCGTCATTGTGATTTATGAGTTTAATAAACCCTGTGTGTGTGTGTGTGTGTGTGTGTGTGTGTGTGTGTGTGTAGCTCAGGGCCATACTGTCCCTTACAATCACTCAACTAGCTCTCCTTTCACAACCTCTCCCTCCCTCCGTGGGTGACAATAGCTGTGAATGTGGCTGTGAATGTTTTAGAAGTGCCCTTGTCAGACTGCTGTCCTTGAGCGAGGGCACGGTTGTTACTGCCAGTTTGTTAATTTCAAACTTGCCTTGATGTTCCCTTAAGGGACACAGGAACGAAATTAAATTACTGCTGCTTTTGATGGAGATACTGGCCCTCTGTGTGTTTGCGTGTGGTAACCAAGTCTCTATACAGCTGATGGCACATCTGTGTTTTACTAACTCAGCAGAAAAGAACGTTTCATCTTCAGCTCGATCACCATGACCAGTCTGAGGCACAGTAGTCTGTTAAGCTAAATATCTCAGTTCTGTCCCTACGTGTGTCTCTCTCTCTCTCTCTCTCTCACACACACACACACACACACACACACACACACACACAATTAAACTATGTGCAAACTGTTCTCTTTAAATAAATATTTAAAGTATGGCACAATATTAACCTCATCAACAAATATTCATGTATCACTAGTGCAGTGACTCATTTTTGTACTTTAAAATAAAGTGGAAAATAAGTTTCACAGATAAAGTATATTGGTACTAGATAGATGAATGACGACTGATTCTTGGATAATTTCAAATGTCTGCAGCTAATATAGGAATCTATAACCGAGACACAGGCATGCTGAAAGCTGTTTGCTTTGAGGACTAGTGTAAACTATTTAACTCAATGCAATAATATTTCAAATACGTTTGAAGTGAAGAAAATGAGTAGAAAAGAGTATTTTTTTTTACCATTGGCCATTTATAATTTCTCAGAAAAACACAAACATTAATCAATGAATCATCTATAAATAAGACTTTTTTTTAAACAACAACCATAAATAATACTGCCAGTGTAAAAAAGAAAAGGTTTTATAACAATACAGTAGGCTTCAATTTTGTACACAAAAAAACCTTGTTACACAGAAATTCAACATCTTGTTCTGAATACTGTTTTTTATGATGTTTAGCTTTTGAAAATGAAAGGTCCAATCTGTGGAAACCAAAAATAAACATTTCTTTTCATTTCTTCTCGTTTCATTCCTGCTATAACACCCAAACAGGACATAGCTGAGATTCTTTTTTTCATTCTTAAACTGATTGCATTCTTGATAATACAAATTAGGCCACAGACAAACAACACTGAGTCTGGATTTCACTGACAGTAAACTAAAATCAAACCCAGACATTCAGCTTCACTACAGTTGAACAAAGCTTGATTTCATGATGTCCAGTTCCTTCTAAATTTAAATCACATTAAACTGTAAGTCAACAATGGATATGGTAAAAAAAAAAATCTCAGATTGGGCTTTCAAGTTACATCACATAATCACAACAATCGGACGGCACATCTGTGATTCCCAGCCACATTTTAACAAATTAATAAAAAACAGTTGGCATTTTTTGTCATAAAACTAACAACAAGGCAATGTGTATATTACAACTAAAGGACTGCTGCTGCTGATAATGTGTAAGCATACTAGGCACAAGTACTTGTTGAAGCAGAGGACGTGATAAAAACCTTTGATATTAATTGACTTCTAAACTGGTTTGATTCTGAATAATGGGAAGCAAACCTGCTATAGCTGATCTTTCTGCATTTAAAATAACTGAACAACTAACAGTTGGCAAGCAGAGACGGTTCTTAATCTGAGCAGGATTTAATATATAACATACTGTATAATTACAATCAAGATATGGATACATCAAAGTTATGCAGCCAATATACTGCGGCTTTTTATCTCACAACCTACACAATCACAGCGGACAGGGTCCATAACCAAAATGTATTCCTGGATGTTATCCCTGTCTCTACTCAAGTTAAGACTATTTGTCCCTACGGGGGGGCACACAGTACACACAGTGGGGTAAAACACCTATTTTAATGTAGTTTAAGGTGAATTCTGCAGTAAAACAACCATTATCTCCTTCGGTCTCTGGTTTTCTTTTACAACTTTGGATCTGAACTGAATCATTAAAACATTATTAGCACTGTACCAGTGCATTTTGGACATAATCAAAGTGAAATGAAAAGGAAATTTTTGTCATCAATGGATTTTTACATTATCTTTCTTCCTAAATCAAATTTTAAGCATTGTAAATTCAGCTTACCAGGTAGGAATTTTTCACCGTCTTTGTTTCAAACTAAGTCTGAATTGGAACTGTGATACCTGATTAAATGTAGAGATATTAAAGATGTGTGTCAGAGAACATGGTGTGCTCCTTCTGAACAGATCTTAAGGCCTTGATGGCATCCACAAACTCATCTTCCTCCACATACTGAAAAAGAACACATGAGATCACGATTAGGTCTTGGGCATTTAAAAGGGTGGCAACATTTACTGTACGTACTGTAAGTCCAGAGACAGAGAGCATAGGTGACACCAGTGATGCTCTGCAAAAGGAATTACTAACTCCTTGAAAAGTCATTCCTTTTACTGAGTTACCAGCAAATTGGGATAATGAGGCACATTGTCTGTGTGCACAATGCAGTTAGCTTCTGATGCTTAGTCCTTCTGAGATTATGCTAAATCAGTTTGTTATGTTACGCTGGTTACTCTTGACATTAACTATACATTTGCACGGGGACAGCTTCTTCAGGTTAAAGCAACACTAGAGAACTTGTCCCGCTTCGGTCCCCCTACAGGTTGGAAGTGGAATTGTCCATGACATTACATTATGCAAGTTTGCCAGATCGGGTAGCGGATCTGTAGTTGTAGACAATGTAGTTGTAATGGACACTTCCGTTTCCAACCTGTAGGGGGACCGAAGCGGGAAAAGTTCTCTAGTGTTGTATTAACTGAAGGTCCTGTTTAATATTCATCTCAACCGTAGGACAACTGAACACCAACAACAAACGTAACCCATCATCACTCCGCTAACCTTTACCATTACTAAACTTACAGGCGAGGTGTACCATGTTACAGTATGTAGTTCCCTACCTAAATTAAGGAACAGAACCCAATATATATAGATGTAGTTACCATTCATTAAATGTTGCTAATTATTTCACTAAACCTGAGAAGGTAATCTACAAAATTAATCTTCACAAAAATACATGTAAATCTCATTTTACCATAAAATAAATTCATTTGGAATTGAGCTTTGTTACTTTTCTTATATTTGATTCGAGGCAATGCTTTTGACACACTTGCTTCTACCTGTGTTGCTTCCCATGTGTCTTGTTCGTTGAATTTTTGTTCATATGTTATTCTGCCCTTGCATTTTGGTATCTTTGACAGGCAAAGCCACAATTCCACTGAGTTTGCATACATTTACAAAGATTAGCAGGTAATGTCAGGTAAAAGCTAGACTGCTTCCAAAGCACGCTCTTTCACTTTACTCTATGGCCAGTTTCCCACACATTTCTCAGACCCTTCTAAATTACCACTTGACTTGAGAGTAAATGTATTAATATGTGGCTGTCCTGGTATTCCTGAGTATGTCATTATTGTTATTACTGTACTTTAATAGTAATTTTAACAAACTAAGTTAACATAAACATATTTCCATCCTCACCAGTCCTGAATCATGTCCCATTGGGTTGTCCCAGCTTCCTTCCTCCATCATCAGTGACTTCCTGTCAATCAGCTGACTGACGCTGCGGTGCAAGGAATGCTGGGAGTATGCCTGACTGAGGTCTGTTTGGCTGGGGACCCGCAGGACGGACATGGGGCTGAACTGTGAACTGCTGCTGACTATCTTTGTGTCTGTCAGACCCTGAAAACAGATTTGTTTTTAGTCGGCTAGTGATTTCAAAGACCGTATTACAAATCATGTAGCCTGTACTTTATATTACTGCAAACTCTTTTATTTTGATTAAGAAAAACTGTTTTTACCCTACTACTCACCTGACTCTGCAAATGTGAAATTCATGTTACTGTAATAAATGGAAACCAATGGCAGCTGGGAAAAACTGTGGTGTACTCTGAAGTAGTAGTGTAGTAGTGTAAGGTAAGATAATCTTCTCTATTTGGCATGGGATAAAACATGCAAAAACATTCTACCCAAAAAGAGTTTCTATAACTTCAAACAATGTAGTTTCAAAGCTCAAATGCAGCCTTTCTGAGCTCTAGATATTCCTGTTACATATGAACTAAATATAGAAAACATGGAGGTAAATATATTCTTGATTCTCATGCCTTCTAACAGTAAAATATGTATTTGAAATGTAAACAATGCATAACACTTAGATATATTTAAAATATGTATATTAGTTGTTATTGTCATACTTTCAACAACCAACAGGGGTCAGTACTCAGCAAAAATTGGCATACACAGTAAAATGACTTTAACATGTGTTCAAGAATCCAAAAAAAACACAGCTGAGACATATGAAAGCAATTTTGCATGAGCAATACAACAATGTGCAAGGTTAACAAAGTACAACATTTTTTATTGGCGGTGAACTAATATGAACTCTTGCTTCATAGTTGCTGCTGTAAACTTTGGATATATCAGATGATTTTATTTGTTGCGTGTACAAAGTCAAAACTGTATTTAAGGACGAACCGTCAGACTGCACATGTCTTACCTTTATAATAATTCATCTGATAACGCACACACAAAGCATGCATACACAAACAAAACAGACATGCGTAGAAAGGCACCCACACAAATTCACAATCCCATACCTCAGTGTACACAGTGTAGCTTTTAAGTATAACGTTGCTGATCTCAACACAGTCTGCTACAGTGTCAAACTGCAGGGGGACAATAAAATAAACATTTAGGGTTTTGACAGTAAATATAGAATATTGTCTTACTGTAGGACGGCCAGGGAGGAGCACTGAGCTGGAGTGATGTTTAGAACACAACTCAGGACAGGGCCTCTGAGAGAGAGAGAGAGAGAGAGAGAGAGAGAGAGAGAGAGAGAGAGACACACAGACAGACAGACAGACAGACATACAGACAGATATAAGAGGATGGAGAAAGCAGATATTTAAAAAAAATTAACAGAAAAGATTGACAGAGAATGAAAAAAAGCAAAAAGAGGGACATTTAAATTAAAAAAAAGTATTAAGTGGGATAAAATGAAATAGAGTAGTAGTAAATAAGTTAGAAAAAGTTAGAAAGTAAATGAATAAGGTAATTAATCAACCAGTAGAAAAAGGTGGATCATTTTGTTTGAGTAGCAGTGCTGTTGGTAGTTATTGGTAATGAGTGATTTGAGAGATAAAGAGGGATGATGACAAACTTAAATATATCAGATAAAATGTTCCCATTTCTTAAATGCTTTTTATAGGCATGAGAAAACCAGCTGTATAAACATATGCCATAGTTTAATTTATGTAAAAACATCAAACAAATCAAAACTTAAGTTCCAGAGGTTTTTACTGTTGGCATACAAATGTGTAAAGGTTCTGCTAAAACTGAACCAGTTACTCACTGGTATCAGTCACAGAAATTAATTTCTATTCTAAGAACTGCTTTCCAGTAACAGTTGCTGTTTCAGCCCCCTCTGGTGGAACATAGATTAAGAAACAGCTGCTCTTAAAGAGACACTTTTCTAAATTGTACAATCTTCGTCACCCAGTGAGTTTAAGAAATCAAATACAATACTTATGAAACAGTCCCCCCCTATTCTGTTTTATCTGCCCTAACTTTTCTTCAGCTTTTACCTCTTTGTAAACCTGACTACCTCTCTCTGTCTCTCTTACTGCCTTCTGCCCTTTCAACTATCTTGTCACTGTTGTTCAGTGTGTGCCTTGTTTCTCTGCTCCTCTCACCATGTACGTCTCTCCCCCAGACTTCCTGGTCTTCTGAAGCATGACCAGCGGGGGGCGCTCTCTGGCTGATGGATTTTTCCTCAGGGTTCTGGAGGGGAGAAAAAATATTCACACCCTTTTGTTCTTAGCCTTCTTCAAATTAAACTGTCTGTGTTTTTACATAGATGGTGTTGTGTTTTGTAAATACAAGTAATGCTCAGTTTGATGTATTAGTGCAGCTGAATTGCAGAGTACCTGAGAAGAAGAAATTCTATTCCATTCTATTCATGCCTTAAACCTTTTACATGCTGCGTATTACATTAGAATACCTTTGTAGCACAAGGCCCAGCAGTATGGCTAGCAGAAATAGACCCAGCAGGGTTAACAACAAGATGAACCACAGCTCAGAGTACACTGGTGTTGCTGACAGGCTGACACTCTCTTTACCATTGTCTTCAGGCTCAAGAGGATCTGCAGAGAGAGAGAGAGAGAGAGAGAGAGAGAGAGAGAGAGAGAGAGAGAGAGAGAGAGATTTAAACTATATGTTTCATTCTATGTACTTTTTGTGTATTTCTTGGAAAGTTTCACTGAATTTAAGTGAGGAATATTCTGATTCAGGTTTGATTTTACACAAGTACTGATTCCAGCAGAGAGAGAGAGTGTGTGTGTGTGTGTGTGTGTGTGTGTGTGTGTGTGTGTGCTTGCGTGCGTGTATGCGTTACCTAGGCCTGTGGCAGGGCTATATCTGATGGTGGGAGTACTGGCACTGCCACTGTTTGTGGTACAAGTCACCTGAAATGACAGAGCTAAGAGCAGAGGGAGAGAGGAAGAGACGGAGCAAAAGATTAAAACAAAAGAAAAGATTAAACGAAGTTAGGCTAAGAGGCTTCAGAATCGTAGCAAGTATATTTTTATGTATTCATTCATTTTTGCATTACCATATTCAACAGCAGTCTAAGAACACACCATATAAATAAATAATAAATGTGTATTTGTGCTGTATTGTATGTCTGTAGAGGTAGAAATTCCTCCCAAAAGTGTGTGTATTTATCTGTGACCACCTTGTATACATTTGTAAGTGGATATATGTGTGTTTGGTGTGTGTGTGTGTGTGTGTGCTCTCTCACTTTTCTGTGAGGTGCGTGGAATATGGAGATCGCTGTAGAAGCCAGTATAGACCCTCAGCTGGCTCTCTGTCACACTATACTCCTTCAGGTAGCCGTTGAGGGAGAAGGACCCTGTCCAGTCCAGCCAAATAACTGTCAGGTTGCTGCCCACGGAGAAAGGAGACACATACTGGGGGGCTGGAGGGGGGCAGAGAGAGAGAGAGAGAGAGAGAGAGAGAGAGAGGGGGGGGACAAGAGAAACTTTGGATGTGTTTTTGTTTCTTTAACTGGTTAGCTGGGGGTTGAAGGATAGGATACATTTGTTACCTTCGCTGAGTGTGGTAACTGTAGTCCAGTTAGAGGCAGTGCTGCCCATGTTGTTGAAGCAGGCAGCTCTCAGCTGATAGGTGGAGTACGGTTGGAGACCTGCACAGATCAGTTCAGTTGTTTAACCACACAAAACACACAACACAGACAGACAGACAGACAGACAGCACACTATGTAATTTCCTTTCCACGGACCTATAATTAGCTGATGAAGGCTTGTAGTCTTTCAGTTCAGCTCAATTATTGTCACCTGCCTCCTAGTCATGGCTTGCTTAAGTCTTTATAGCTCCCCCAGTTGTGTATAATCAATGAGTTACTCACTACTGAGAATTTACTGGGAAGTGTAATTGGTTTTATACTGTTTGTATAATTGTGGTCATTGTTCCTCTTTCTTATTCTAGTTTTGGTACTCATGCAAATATATGCAAAAATATATAATTTTTACTGTAAAATGTGTCAGGACATCTTAGTGTTATTATGCATTTTTAAAATATCTTGACTTGACATAACCACAGAGTTACCTGTCACATTGTAGCGGTTTCTTTTACCAAAGAAACAGATTTCTATTGGTCCTTCAACGCAAGGGAGGGGTACAGGCTGGGGGGGCTGTGGGCAAGGGTATCTGAGATGTAGCTCACAGCTGGAAACAGAGAGAAAGAGAGTGAGGGAACAAATGAGATTGAGATTATGGTATGTGCATCGATTCATGCAGTGTGTTTCACTCATTGTGCAAATCTGCTTTGAAAATACACTGAACAACGTGCACTTTTTTTGTTTTCTACTTACCTCTCAATGACTCCATTAGGTACCAGAGGCTCGTCCCACTCCAGCTGAACCGAGCGGGAGGTCAGGGTGACGGGGCGAGGAGGAGGCTGGTGGGTTGGGGGGGCAGCCAGGGTGCGGAGCTCACTCAGTGGACCCTGGCTACAGCACTGTTAAATGTTCAAAACCGAGAAACAATCTCCATGTTGACATATTGTGTATATAGTTTGTCTTCATAAATTCTGCCAAGGTACTGTACTTGTACAGTCAGAAATACTCAGTGGTGGAACAAGTGCCTCTGTGCAAGTATTTTACAGTGAAAATATGATGATTATCTAAGGCAAGCAGTTAAATTGTGGTAAATATTACATCACATGCATATTACTCAAGTGGAAGTAAGCTTAATTGCCCCTCGAAACAATATGTCTCCAAATTAGTGATGCTATCCAAACTGGAGACCATCTTTCCTTTACAAGAAATATTTCAAAGCAAACCTAAATGGATTATCATCTATTCATTGTATCTATAAATCTGTCAAATCTCTCAATGTACTAGTTTAAGGTGCTATCTTAGAACCAGAAGGCCAGATAACCAGAATCTGTGATCTCACTTTCATGACAAAGTTTATTACCTGATAGCAGGTGCAGGCCTCTACTCCTACCCAGTACTGGGTGTAAGGACGTAAACCATGTAGTGTCTGCTGATGGGATGTACTCTCTGAAAGCTACAGGAAGGGGAAAGTGTGAGGGTGAGATATGTGGTGGTCATATAATTGAGAAGCAAATATTTGATGTGTCAGTGGGAAGAAGAAAAAATAGGAGAGAGAGAGGGAGAGGAGGGAATGAGAGTGAGTGATCACAGAAAAGGGGGTTGTAGTTTTAGAAAAGGGAGGAAGCCAGCAAAGAAATCCATTCGAGAAACTCAGAACAAGTTATTAAAAAGTCTTTTGTTAAATGCAGTATTATGTGCTTTACCACAGTGTGGTTGTTGTGGTTTACTGAGAACACTCTGTAAAGGCTAACGATCCCATTGGGTCGGGCTGGAGGATGGATGTCCACCACTGCTGAGGTTGCCGAAACACGCAGGAAAATAGGCGTGCCTACACCATCAGGTGGGGCAGGTCCTGTTCTCCCATTGGCCCACGGACTGGCAGAACGACCGGCAGAATTCACTGCCCACACCTGTCGGTCAAAACCACATATTAGTTAAAAATATGATTTAATTCAAATACTGTATATAACTGATGGTGAATAATGGAGAGAACATTTGAGACAAAGTGAGAGCCAGGCATAAACTTTGTTCTGCCGTCATTAGGATTTTAGATGCATTTTATTAACTCTTAATGATGAAAGGTTCTCTTAATTACCCAGTATCCACTAGACCACCGAAAAGGATATAAGTCAATTCATTGGATCATCCATCAAAACTACCATCAACAGTGAGAGCAAAACCTTTTCAACATGCAACCCAACACTAACATATCTGCATGACAATTACTTTTCACCTTCATCAAGGAGTTAGGAGTTATTCACACACACACACACACACACACACACACACACACACACACACACACAGTAATCTTATTTGTGTGCTTGTGTTGGGTATAATTAGAGGGTGTACACAGCACAGGGTCAGGCAGGGTGGAGATTTGCATGTGTAAGTCATCTGTAGCCTGTCAGAAGTAGCACAGAAGGCAGATGGATGGGTCTGAGCTTTACTGTTGAAAGTGTGTGTCTGTATGTGTATGTGTGTGTGTGTGTGTGTGTGTGTGTGTGTGTGTGTGTGTGTGTGTGTGTGTGATGTGTTGTTTGCAGCTGTGATGGCGAGTTTTGTGCGTGTATGCTTGTGCATGCAAGTGTGTTAAGAGTTGAATTAACCTCAATAATAGTCAATTAGACTGTGATCAATCAGACTGATTGATCTAAGTGACACCACAGATGGACTGAGATGGGAGAGGGGGAAAGAAGAATGGAAGATAGAGAGACTGTGAATGGGGAGGATGAGGAGGACAGAAAGAAGGGTGGACAATGGGGCTCCAAATGTATCTGCTTGTATAGTTCTGCAGATAAGACTGTTGTTTTTTATCAGTATTTGTAGCAGTTGCATCATTGTGTGCATGCAAATGTTCACGGATATGAGTAACTGAATGCAACCTTTATAGTCACTTATTAAAATCACTTTACACAAAAACTACATTTTAGTGTCTAATCCATTAAACTCAAAGAGGGACGGACACATCTGCCCTTGAAGGCTTATTTGGGGTATTGTGTATTCATATTTGTGTGACTTGACTAGTTTCCTCTCAGAGAAACCGACCTGGACTCATCCACTGGCCCATGAAACTGTCTGTTGCTTTTAAAGGGGATGAGAGGATCTGATGTGATTGGCCATTGTTGTGGCCCTCAACAACTCCACCAGCTCATAATGCCCTTTTTCTGCTAATAATGTATTTATTCTGCTCCATTCTCTTGTCCACTTTCACATGTGGCACATATTTGTGCTGCATCTTGTTTGTGTTTCCACCTAATATCTGAGCGTTATACTAACTGATTCATTAACGGTGCATTCAGAGTGACAGCAACCCCTTGAGCAAAAAACTGCAAGGGTCTACGTTGGTGTTGGCTATGAGGTACTGGTAAGAAGAAGTAATATGAATCAGGAAGTCCCAACATAGCATTTATTCTTCTTTGAGGCAGAACTTTAAAACTCTACAGCTGAAATAATGATCCAATCTTACTAACACACACTGCAGGGTGTTCTACCTGGTAAGGATGTTTACATGTATGTCACTTGCCAATTAAGAGTGTTGCAAGAGCTGCGGCAAAAGGACAGGACAGGAGTCTGTGTGGAGAAGTGAGAAGGATGGGTGGAGGGATGGAAGGAAGTAGGTAATGGGCATGCTGTCACCCTGATAAGGAAAAGGTCACAGAGAAGCGGGCAATTAACGGCTGTGAGAGATGCTCTTCATAGTGTTTGTGTGTACAGTAGGTATGAGACATTAAAGCTTTGCTCATTATATTGTTGTTTTAAGTATCTATCAAAATAATGGTTGAACTATACTTTGTTTTAAACTTCTGAAGAATACTGAACCTAAGAAAGGATACAACATGTCTGGTTAAATAGCCTGAGGAAAAAGTGAAAGAAAAAGTTTTCTACTACATAGGTAGTTACTGCACAAGAAATGTGACTTGACTTGTTGCTTAAATGAGTTTCAATTAAATTAGCTCCTGCCATCACATAAATTTATAACTGCAGCAAAAATATTTCTACCCAGCAACAACCATGTTCTTCCCCTAGTAGCAACACAGTTAAGGCGTCAACATGACGCAAGGCTTGTGGGCTTGATTAAGAAGTTTGTTCCACATAGACAGAACAGAGCGAGAATCTTCAAAACTAAAGTCAGTCCAGATCACCTTGCCCTTGTTCCACTGCTAAAAGGTAGAACTCATCTCTCGGCCCTTATATCATCTACAGACTTTTTACTGCTTTCTCTCGTCTCTTGTCCTCTCTTCTCCTATTGGGCCGTGATTTGGCTTATTAGACACAAAATAAAAATATACCCTGTTAGCTGCCATTGCAGCAAATGAGCCACCATGGCAACAAACGACTTCAGGAAGCTACGAGCCAATGTTTGAGCGTTGTTATTGGACGGTTGGACTGCAGACTCGATCTGAGCGCTCTGATAGGCCAACAGAGCTACTTGGCGGGTGCATCTACTTGGGGTGAAGGGGCTAAGTTGTGTGAAAGTGGGCAGTAATTAAAACCAAGCATAAAGCTGTCAATAGGAGCTTATGACCCAGTGTAATTAGCCTAATATGATTTCTCTCTCTGCACTGTGGTGTGCTAAACTGAACTGACTTATCGTCCTTGTGTACGCCTGAAACACAGAGAGAAAGGATGAGAGCCAGATAGGTACATAGACAGATTAACAGCTAAATAAAAACACAGCCAGGAAGATGCATTAAAAAAAGACAGACAAGTGGGTAGGTAAATGGACCAACAGGATCGACAGGAGACACTGAGAAAAATATATATAAAGTTATTGCTTGAAAATTGAGAAATGACACGATTGATAACTTTATATGAATATCCAAAAATGTATAATGTTTCTTCGCTTCTCCGTCTCCGACACACACATACACACACACACACAGTTTACATTCACAGTTTGCAAACACGTGTTTATGGACAACACACATACCACCACTTTGTCCGCGCACCACAATCCCCCACTGACAAATCCTCAGGGGACGTGTAGCGGTCACCATTAAAAGGTCTTTCCAATACAAGCTCTGTTACCAAGGGGCCTAACAGTTAATTCGATTGGCTGGCTGGTAATCAGGAAGTGGGGTGCTCTGAGGGCCCAGTGATTAATGGCTCTGTTGCCCGCCCGTCATCTCCCAAAGCTCCTCCCTCCCTCCCTCCTCCTGTCATAAATTAGGACCCTCGTAAATAAAGACGGCATCACAATCAGGCAAACTCAATCAATTACACAGGTTCTCTGGCCTCAGCTCGTATGTCTGACAGGCAGGAATGCTAATGTTATTGTTGCTTCCAAAGGGCTAGCCTGTCAATTAGCGTACCAATGCACAGCACAACAGCATGAATATGTACGCCACCATTTAACACCTGTCTGATTACTGAGCTTGAGTGTGTATGTCTGTGTATGTTGGCGTGTATGGATAGACTATATCAGTTAAGATGTGTGCGTGTGACTGGACTTTTGGAAAACATTTCAATGGGAAAACAGGCTACATTTTCTAATGTTTCAGCCACATGAGATCTCAACTTCAAATGAGTTTCACAGATAACAATAAAACATTTAACTTTGTTTTTACATTCACTGCAGAGGACAATAAGTTATCATATTTCTGTATATGCACAACCCATTCACACATTTTGTGTTAATTCTTATTTTCTGTAATTCTTATTTTCTTGAAAAAAAATACATCTATTCTATTACATGTTTTTGTATTTGTATGTATTATAAGTGTTTTTTCAAAAATAAATAATGTCTTTAAAATTTAAACTTGAAAAATTATATTAAAACTTGTTGAGCTCTGTGGCTCCTGGGCAATTTTGATTTATTTTTCTAATACAAATAGGAACAACAACTAAAACCTTTAAGGATGCATTATAAAATCCAGGTCAAAGTCCGGTGCTACTCTATTTTAGTGGCTACAGAAGGATTGGTTTCCATTTCCTCTCAGATCTGGATATATATTGATTCAGTCAAGTGAAGTTTACCAGGACTAACCAGTTAGTATTTGCTGCAATTCTGCTTTTTTAAACAAACACAAACATATAAATGCACAGAGCATTATACCTGGTACTGGTATACAGTATACGGCTGGAGTGCTTCATCTTTGCAAGTAGTAGAGATATTCCTGTAGACAAGTGTTGCATCAGTGGTATGGTCCAGTCTGCGGTACACCTCGTAATGAAGGACTCTACCATTTGGCTGAGCTGGAGGGGACCAGGTGAGTAGAAAGGTGGTCTGTAGGCCTGTGTGTGTGTTGGTCTGTAGGTCTAACAGTGGCAGTGTTTGTCCAGCAGGGGGAGCCTCCAGCATGAGTGCAGATGACCAGTCACTGGAGGAGCAGCCCAGCGCTGTGCAAGCTTCCACCCTCACTTCATACCTACACACACATAAAGGCAGGCACATGTTTTAAATGCACTAGTTAGTGATATCTGTGTATTGTGTAAGAGACAATTGTGAAACATAAACACATGTAACTTAAATACTTAAAATACTAAACATTGTTGGCAACAATATACCATGATACCAGTGTATTGTGAGTACACAAGACTTAAATCTGGAAAACAAAATCTGGAAAACATTTACTGACAATCAGCCTTACACATCCCAACCTTACAACCTTACAAATCAGACCCTTGCAAATCAAGCAAACTACTTGGAGAGTTTACATGATGTGACTTGCTGTCTCTTGAAACTCACAAACAGCCTTTAAATTAGGGGCTATATATACAAAACAATGCATTATTAAGCAACTGCATGTTGCACCTATTTCTTGTGTCAGATGTATTCAGAAATTGATTTTATTGGGCAGTAAAAGAGCCGAACATGTTTTTCCCAATTTCAAACCATCAAAGACAGAATTACAGCCCAGCAAGTGGAGTGGTCGTCCAATCAAAAATCAGGTAATTAAAAACATGTTTAAAATGATGTTGATCTCAACCAAATGTCAATTGAGCCTTAGCAGACTACAACAAGACAACCAACATTACGAGGTAACTAATTTGGATGCACTGTTGTTTTTTGGAGAAAGAAATAAAGGAGGGGGGGGGGGGGAGAAAAAGAGAGAAGATGAAGATGAGTTGAATGGATAGAGGTCATCAGAGAGGGGGAGCGATCTTTAGATGATAAGGCTGATGAGCTTTTATTACCTGAATTTTATCACCACATACACACGTTCACACATACACAACCACACATTCAAGCACACTGGTACACACAGGAATAGACACAGGTCTACACTTCTGTCTTCTTTTACTGAGAGAGAGTGTGATAGATGCATGGCCACTGCTTCAAGGTTGTGTACCTTTTCTTTATTTCTCTCTGTCTCTCTCTGTTTCTCGCTTTGAATCTATTTTAAAAGATGCATTAAAGGACTGTTTTTAGGAAAATGTAGGTTTTTAATTGATTGAAATGAGAATGAAGTGAACCTTGCTCTGGTATTAACTGTACATCAATCCCTCGGTTGTGGTGCTTTGTAAAGAGTCTACCAGAGCGTTTTCTTTTGTTACCAAGAGATGGCACTCTGTTGCCTTCTTGTCTGGTATTTCTCCCCATATTTATAGTATTTATTACACATGAAAATAGGAAACAGTGTTGTTTCTTTGACTGTTTTAGGCAATGCAGTTTAATGAAAATATAAACACAATAACCCTACACATTCTTCCTACTTATACATGTACCATACAGTACATCCATCAACTGCTGCATTAAAACCTAAAATTTAACTGTGGTGGAGATCTGCATTGACTGACCTGTGGTAAGGAGCCAGCCCATGCAGGGTGGTGTGTTGGACAGAGAAGTCACTGTCCTCTGGAGTGAACACAGTGCTGGTGATGCTGAGCTGGACTGGATCTCTTTGATACACAGTGTAACTCACAATGTCTCCATTAGGACGGGCTGGAGTACTCCACTCTACTCTCAACTGGAAAGACAAACAACATACAGCACAAAAACTTTTAAAGAACAAATTTAAAGACAGTAGGAAGATAAACCTCAGCATTAGTGATGTCATGATTGAGCTGTTACTTATATGGACTGAATAGATGAATGACTCACCTGGTTTGGTCCCAGAGGCGTCAGTGTGGGAAGACCGACACCGGAAGGAGCTGACGGGTGAGTCTTTGCTGTGGCTGCCGCGCTGCTCACTGCCCCTTTGCTGTTGTTGGCCCTGACAACGTAGCTGTATTCCACACTTGGCACAAGTGTGAAGTCATGGTAATGGGTTTCAGTGCCGACATAGATAACTTTGCCATCTCTGCGGAGCTCATATCCTGTGATGATGCCATTAGGGTGCTCTGGTGGTCTCCAGGTTACCTCCACTGACTCTGGGCCAGTTACCTTCAAAGGAAGGGTCAAAGGTCACATCAAACAGAGCTACAGTCAGCACAACAAAATGTAAAACAGAATCTCACCCAAATAATAATAATAATAATATCATATGTAAAAATTTAAATAAATAATTTTTTCTACTGATTACTGAAGAATCAGTGTTGAGGAGGTTTTGCGAATTTGTGCAAGAAGCTAAGTTCTATTGAACAGAAATTCTCTTGGCTGAGCGGTGAAATGTCAAAGCATGTCCAATTTCCTTTGAATCCTTCTGGATTTAAATCTACATATGTACAGTAGGTATTGCACACCAGGTAACAGAGGTTTCACTGGAAGTCTAAAATAAACAAACACACCTTAAGAGTCGGGGCAGGCAGGCCAGTGGGAGGAGCCTCCCCAGTCATAATGGATATTGTGGAGCTGGTGGTGCACCCGCCGCGGGTACAAGCTAAAAGGACCAGTTGATACGACGCGTGTGGCAGCAGATCTGACAACAGTGTATTTAGGTCTCTCCCACGATAACTTTCTTCGTTGTTCAGTTTCAGCACATATTCAGTCACCTCTCCATTCTGTGTTGGTGGTTTACTCCACGAAATGTTTATACTATTGGATGTGATGCTGTCCGCTGTGGGAGCTTCCACTGTGGCAGGTGGAGCCTCTAGAGTTGTGATGTTTGTATGTGGGCTGGTGATGCATCCTTCAGACGTGCAAGCTATGATTGAGTAGCTGTAGAAAAGAATAGAATAGAATGAAAGTTCATCTCCATCAAAAAATATGAATATGTTTGTGGTTATCTGGAATCCCCAAAAGGAAGGACCCAGGTTAGTTCATTTGAGACAACACAATGGTATGACGAAAGACAAGCAATACCTATATGTTGAAAATGGCAGGAGGTCGTTGTCAGTGTAGCTGAGGACAGTAGGGTCAAAACTAAATGAGAAACTGACATTGTTTCTCAGTATCCTGTAGGACTGAAGTATCCCATTGGGCTCCAAAGGAGAAGTCCAGGACACCAACACCTCACTGGGCTGGCCTTGGAGGTGACTCACTGTTGGGGGAGCTAAACCACGAGGAGGGGCCTGTCTGGTTGTCACAGTTACCCAGGGGCTGTAGGTGTGTCCAGCGGGGTTGTGAGTCTGGACACTGAACTCGTACTGTGTCCAGGGACGCAGACCAGTCACTGTATATGAGATGGTGTCAGCAGGTTGTGGGAATGATTCTCTAAACAGCACCTGTTGGATGAGTTAAGGTTGGTGAGTTGTACAGTGTATGGATATTGGTAGCACCTGGGTATTCTATCAGGCTAACTGGCAAATGGTCAGATTTACTTCAAAATCACTGCCCATAACATCAGAGATGTGTCTTTAGTTTCACCAACCTTTCCCCTTTCAATATCGTCTTCATTACTTCTTCCCCTCTCCACTTCCTCCAGACTCCTTCCAAGTAAGAAATACTCTCCAATTGGCCCGTTGGGCTGGGAGGGAGGGCCCCAGGTAAGTGACACAAGGTCTGGGCCAATGAAGAGAGGCCTGGGAGGGGGCTGGGAAGCAGGTGGAGCTGCTGCTGTGGTGACATGCTGAGGCAGGGTGTGTGTGCAGCCTGCTAAGGTGCAAGCTTCAAGGGTCAAAGTATACATGGTCCATGGCTCCAAACGGCGAAACAGGAAGTTGCGTGACAGACCGCTGAATTCCAGGTTTCCCTCACTGTACAAGTTGTACATCTAGAAAGGAAGAGACAGAAAGCAGGCAAAAGGAAAGGAAAGTATGCAGTACAGTGGGAAAGGAGGAGAGGAAGAGAAAACATATTTTAGTTGGGATAAATTAGGACAGAGGAGGGACGAGACCTCAAAAAAGTAGAGAAATAATTTCATACTGTAAGTATGTAGTAATTGTGAAGGTGTAGGCCTATTGCTGCACATGTAGTGTGTATCAGAATATACATAAAGTGTGTCCATGTACTGTATATGTGAATATTTACATGGGTAAATTCTGTCATGTAAGATGGTAACTTATAAGTGTACCTGTGGGTTTTCGTATGTGTATCTATATATACTGTAATATTGGTATCCATCTGATGTTTCTACTGTGTCTTCTACTATGTGAGACTGATTATATCTGAGGAGCACCATGCCCCGCATCACCTGCTCAATCCTGTGTATACACTTTGGTATGTGTTCTGTGTTTTTGTGGTGTGTTTTGAATGTACCGTGATGATTCCATTTGGAGCACTTGGCTGATCCCAGCTAAGCAGTAACGCCCTGCCTTGCTCTCTCTGCTCCACTGTGAAGTTAGCCAGGCCAGCCGGAGAAGCCTCCAGGGTCCTAATGGCTACCCATGGACTTGACACACTACCTGAAGGGTTGCAAAACATCGATGCTCAATGGAGTGGTTCAAGGGTTGGTGCGTATTATTTATTCATTATTAAATGAGGTACTGATGATAATCAACCTACCTGCCTCGTTCACTGCTTCTATTTGCACACTATACTGACTGTATGGTTCAAGACCATAGACTGTTGCTTCTAGGACTGAACCCTGAGAGAGAAAGAGAGACCAAGGTATGATATATAGATAGAATGAATGAGTGCGAGTGCAGAGAAAAGGAAAGGAGAAAGTAGGAGAAAGGGATAAGAGGGAGATAGATGTAGAGAGGAGGATATATGGGAGAAAAAAGAGGGAAGACAAAAGAATGATGGACAAGAGTTAAAAGGAGAAAGAAAAAAGAGCGGAGATGGAAAGGGAAACAGCAAAGTGAGAAGCATGCCATAGCAAGAGAAGAGAGCGAGTTAGTTACACAAACAAATCCTGCATGAATAAAAACCAGTGCATTACTCATTAAAAAGGAACACTAAAACAATGGCGAGCTAAGATGACATGACATGGGATTTGTGATATCAACATTTCAACATACAGGCTCTGCCATGGTAAAGTAAGTAGATACCAGAGAAGTGGCAGAGACAGACAGAGTGAGACTGGCAGCCACACGACCGTCCCTTATGGGTGAATTCAAAGCTTCCAGATTGAGTGTTTATGTCACACATGCACCGTTTCATAACACACATAAACACACACAGAGACACAGGCAGAGTGAGTCTGCCAGTAGCTTTAGGCAGTGGGACCCAGCCCAACATCCTGGCAAACACAGGGGCAGTGTGTATTAGTGTGTGTGTGTGTGTGTGTGTGTGTGTGTGTGTGTGTGTGTGTGATACAGTGGGAACACCATTTACTAATTGATAAGAGACACACTGTTGTTTCAAAAGGCCCTGGCGTGCGATGACATGGTAGTCAGGGAGCACTAGGCTCCAGGACTGCCTGTTTGTTTGTTTGTTTATGACTGTGAGCTTTAAAGCAGCTATAAAAGTGATGTTTCTGTGTGTGTGTGTGTGTGTGTGTGTGTGTGTGTGTGTTTGTGTGTGAACATATTTTTGTAATTGTACAACATAGGAGGCTATATTTCTTCATGTGTTGAGTCTGAAGTTTTTTTTTTTAAATGTTCTGTTCAGGATTGTATGCCTTCACATATGCAAGCATACGTAAATAGATTAACTGGTAACCCACTTCAATGCAGCAGCAAGAGGATAAAAAAAGCTTCAATTCAAACTGAATCAAATGAAAACCCTGACAAATCAATGTAGCGTGGCACCAAGGATGAACTGTCTGAACAACAACCAGAATGCATGTATTCACTGTTTTCATGTCTGGGAGCCAACGTGTTTTTCATCCACAGTAAAATAGGATTAATAAGCCCCTAGACACCTAGACACAAGCTAAATCCTCCTGCAAATCACAGCACTTCTCAGTGGAGAGAGAGAGGGAGTGGTGCAAAGAGAGACAGACACAGGGGTGGAGAGAGATAGACAGAGAAAGGGGTGGAGGGAGTGAGAAATAATGTCCGGAAGGAAAAAAGAGATCGGAATTAAATGAAGTATACATAAGTAAAGCGATGTAGGACAGAGAATTAGAAAAGAGGAAAATAAAAGAGAAAGAGGTAAGTAAGTTAATAACTGATGAAGGAAGTAATAAAAGAGAGACAAAAGGAGGGGGGAATGTGAGAAAGAGTAAGGCGGAGAGAGATTGAGTGAATAGGTAAAAAAAGATGGAAGAAAAGCTAAGGTGGGAGAAAAAAAGATAGATGTGGCAAAAGGGAAAGACAGATTAAGTGAGCGAGAATGAGAGATCTCTCTACCTTAAAAGCCAGTGAAATATGTGAGGCATGTGGCCTATAAAGCGGTTAACATATGCACATTGTCAATAGCAGCATCTGGCGCTGGCAGCTTTTATAGGAGCATGGAGACTCTGCTACACGCCTCTAGATGGCAATACATTCAAACACTTTATCACTGAAACACACCACATTAATGGCCTCCTAACACTCACTCAACACACACTCACTCAACACGCACACGCACACGCACACACACACACACACACACAAATCAAGCACTATGAAATTCACCACCTCAGCCTGCTAAGTGCACACAAACATGCACACAGGCACCCACGCACGCAAACACACACACACACACACACACACACACACACACACACACACACACACACACACAGATCTGCAGACAGGCAGTAATCAAATGGTGTATCACTAAAACACACACTACTGTTACATTACATTAACAGCTCCCTCAAACACTATTTTCTCTCTCATACATACACATGTGCAGAGACATGCACACAAAACACTTTTACAGTATCTTATAATGCACATTTTGAGCAATATGTAGGCAAACACATACACACAAAACTAGAACTAGAAATAATTACATAAATAACAGAGTTAAGGTCAATTCAATATCCACTAATCTCTGCTGTGAAGATAAACAGGCGTATAGAAAATACTAAAGACCACACAGGAATTGAGTTTCCCAACCTTATATTTGTACTGTTTCTGTCATGTACACTACATTTGTACTTTATGTATACTATACAGTATCTGACCTTGATGTGTGTAAGATTAAACAGTTAGAGCTATATTAAATGGCTGTTTCATTTTGGATACATCATCATGTTTCAGCACCAATTGTAAGGCTGGATCTATATATAGGTATATAATATATAATAGGTAGTTATGATTTCACTGTAATATTTAGGCCGGGGTATAGTGAAGACTTACATTTCAGATCTTACACTTTTTCCTGTGGCATCACCAAAACAATAGCTGTAATGACTGAACAAGACTGTAACAGCAAAAACTGATTTTGATAAATGGTTGAGGTTTTGTTTTGAGAAAAATGGCCAACCTATAAAGATCACATGAATAGCTTCAATGTAAAATATGAAAGCAAAAGGTTCTCATCAACCTGAATTCAGTGTACATGTGTGTGTGGATGATCAAAGTCACTAGTTAATCATGCTAAATACAAAAGAACAGAGAGGGAACAAGAAGTCGAGAGAGAGAGAGAGAGAGAGAGAGAGAGAGAGAGAGAGAGATATGCGGGGGAGATTTTCACAGATGTAAAGGAAAGAAAGTGTAAACAAGACAGAGGGAGAGAAAAGGAGACAATGATAGGGAAAGAAGAGAAGAGAGACAAAGAGGTCTCCTTAATTTAAACATTAGAGCTCTCAGATCTAACATTGTTCAACACAACTTAGCATGGTGGGCAAGGAAGCAATTTGTTCAATCTTTTATTTCCTCATTCTTTCTTCTCTTTGGTGTGTGAGCTGAGCTACAGCAGGGCTCGACTGGACTGTGTGGGTTTCTGCATGTGTAAGCCTATATAAAAGGGTCATTGTGCATGTGTGCTCCTTGAACCTTGTGCAAATATATTGGTATTTGTATTTCCGTATTTGTGTGCATTTGCATGTATCCTAACAAGCCCACATCTGCATGCATCTTGTTTTGTACCCATGTGTCCCTGCAAGTGCACAGCTGTATGCGTGTGTGTGTGTGTGTGTGTGTGTGTGTGTGTGATATTCAGGTGGAGAGGCATGGTGCGGCCGGAGGGACAGTGTGTGATACTAATTAAGAATAACCATGTGTATTTGTCAAAAGAATTATGCTGATTATCTCACAAAGACCCCAGCACTGGGCCCTGCAGAGAGACAGAGAGATGGACCAACATTAGCATATGGCTACACACATGCATGCACGTACACACACACGCTCTCTTTCTCTCTCTCTCACTCACACACACACACACACACACACACACACACACACACACACACACACACACACACACACACACACACACACACACAGGCGTGCAGGTAAAAGTAAAGTGAGTGCCTAAAAACATACATGAAAGAACCATGCCTAATGATAGGTGAATGGGGTCCACTTGGTCTGCCTCTGGGATATTTCTCTTAACAGGCCTTCTCTGGCCTCTCTGCTCTGTCATATTAAGTCCTGGAGAGATAATAAAGCACCCTGCTGTTTCACCTTTTCTTATGTGCCTTAGTTCTTTCAGTGTGTGGTAAAACATGCTATGATGAGATGAGCTTCAATTCAATTCAATTCAGCTCAATTCAATTCAGTTTAGTTCTTTAGTCCAGTCTATTAGTACAAGCTGTGCCCTTACCAGCCCTGTGAGAGCAGTAATTGTTTTTGGAGGTTTCTGAGGTGAGCCAGTGCACCACATGCTGCTCTCTCTCACCCCATGCCAAGCTCTCAAGCCAAGTTTGTGTGTATGTGTGTACGTATTTATGTGTGCATGCCTAATTCAATGCTGCCTGAACAATTGCCCTATGTCTGTTTGCAAATGCCATGCGTGGGTGTCCCTGCTAGTCAGTGTGCGTTAGACAAACCCTGACACATACAGACGATTGTGCGACACATACACACACTCATACAGAAACACACACACACACACACACACACACACACACACAGACACACAGAGTGCCAATAGGCATGTGTTTTGTCTGTGGCCAGAACAGACATAGAGAGGGACTGCAGGGGTCTGGAACAAGCAAGCCCACTTCACACCGACAGACATGATTGGCTTTGGCGGCTCTAGCCCCCAGGAACAGCATATTTGCTGTGTATATATGCATGTGTGTGTGGGTGTGTGTCTGTGTGTGTGAGATGTGGCCAAAGACCAGTGGACAAATTCTGGCGAGAGGGCGGCGGTATGCTTTAAAATCTCCTGAAATTAGTTTGGATGCAATTTTATTAATGCTTTATTTCATCAGGAAGGGCAATTCAATAACCTTTTACAAAAAGAAAGAAAACATTTACAAGGGCTGCTGGGTTTAATTGATGACTAGTTGGTTAAATAAATCCAATAAAAAAAAAGAAAGAAATAAATAAGGGCAAGGGCTGTAAATAAAAGCACCATGTGAAACACAAAAGCCACTGTTCTACACAAATCCTCTTCCTCTATTTTGGTGTTTTTCTGTCTTTGGGTGGGTAGAGATGTGGAACAAAACTGAACTAAAACTAAACTGAACTATAGTCACGTTTATGGCAGTGAATTTAAGATTTTTCAGATAACAGCTTTGACTGGCCTCATCATGGAGGCCAATATAGAGCAATGCATAAAGCCATAACTGAAGGCTCACATGTATGAAAGAGAAACAAAGCCCACGTCCAAAACACTTGACAAGGATTCAGTTACAAATTTCCATACACACACTTACGCATCCACATGCTATCCTCCAGAGTTGAATGATCTCGGTAATCACAAATATAGAAAACCTTTTTTTTCTTTCTCTCTTATAAGCACTCACACTCTGCATTCTTCTAAAGTGATGACCATCATATCGCAGTTGCACTAAACACCCATTAAGACAAGTGGAGAGCACTACACTGGATGGTGTGGCCTCTTCACAGACAGACACACAATAACATAGAACCTGTCATTACTGAAAGGAAGAGAGTGAGAGAGAGAGGAAGGAAGAGGAGAGGAAGTAGGAGTATATAAACTCACTTGAAAGAGTGAGAGGAAGACAGAAGAACAGGGAATGGAGGGGGGTAAAGATAGTGGAACATAAAAACGAAAATTTGTGACAGAGGTAGAGAAAACACAGATGGAAATTGAGTGATGGAGAAGAAGACATGTTGCAGCCTGATTATTTGGCTGTTTATGCAGAATGCTGAGAGCCCTCCAATCAGAGTTGGAGACCTCGAGCTAAGAGGTCTGATAAGCCGATGGCCCAACAAACTCTGCATCAGTGTCTCCTTATTCTCTCCTTTAAGCCGTTCTTCCTCTCTTCACCTGTCTCCTCCTCCCCTCTCAACTTCCTCACTCCTGTCTCCTCACCCTATGTGCACTCAACTCTGCATTGCTCTCTTGACTCCACTCCTTTGTCTCCCTCATTTGTTAAAGGGTGTCACTGAGAGCAAGGGCAAAGCCTTGTCATTTCTATTCCTTTGACCACCCTCCATCCTCCACTTGGTCTCTTTGGTGGGCAACCCAAAGAGGATACCTGAACAGAAAGTAAGAGAGGGTGCAAAGCAACAAGTGCAGGAGAAAAGCTGTTGCCAAATCCTTATTTTATTTATATATTTAAAATAGCTAAAATAGGTCAGTCCTATTGAAATATATAATGTACATTATAAATACCCGGATACTTTCTTTTATATCTTTCTATTATATTATATCCTGAATTTGACGTTAAAACGATGGTTGCTGAGAGAGCTCAATGGACTGAAAACATGCAACTTGTCGTTTTTATACATCTGTTTTTGTATGGATTAAACAAATGATTTATAATGTTTCTTAGTGAGCTTTAGAGCTGCTGGTAGGATGGTTTGGTCAGAGCCACGCTAGCTGTTTTCCCCTGCTTCTAGTCTTCATGTTAAGCTAAGCTAACTGACTGTAGCTTCATATCTTTCCAACAGATAAGAGAGTGGTAGCGTTTTTCTTATCTACCTCTCAGCAAGAAAGCAAATTACGTATATTTCCCAAAACTACTTCTCCAAGTTGTTGTTCTAAAGGTAATGCAGTGTGGCAACTGTTCGGACAATGATACATTTTTCTGTGAGCAATCGAATACTTGGCATACAATGGGCTTTCCACCCACTTCATCGAGTGAAAGCAAATCTAACCTTTCTTTTCAACAATGTGATCATCTTTTGTACTTAGGTTAGCTCACTTGCATGTTAACCAGGAAACATTCCAGCTAAGCTATTCTCAGTCTTCTTGATGCTACTCACATTTTTCCTGGCATATAAGCAGGTAAAACTGTATCCTATTTGATCACATCCTCACTGTGCATATCCAGGCAAACCCATGTGTCAGTCTGAAACACATGCCAACATACTAGGGGTGGAACAGTACATGTATTCGTATTGAACCGAAACGGTACGGGCGTCTCGGTTCGGTACATGAATTTACACGGAGAATACACGGTATAGGCTAAAAATAAATAAAACTTGTGTGCAAATTAATTAATGTAATGCAGCACTACTGTTAGACACGCGGTTCTTTGGGACACCAATCTGTAGCCCTGCCCTTAGCTCTGAAGCTCCCAAGCTCCGCCTACATGTCGAGTCAGTTGGTCCAGTGAGTCCACACGAAGCAAATTAGTCCCTTCCATATACAACCAAAAGACAGACGTAGCTGTATCCCTTCTCGCCTTGACCACAAATGGCCTCCAGGCCCGTTTGCTTCGCTGTTTGCTCCGGTATTAGCTGTTAGCTCCGCCGTTAGCTGTTAGCGCCGCTATTAGCTGTTAGCTTTGCCGTTAGCGTGTGAAGCTAACACCAAAACTCATCAACCACTCTGTGTAACCGAAGATGCTCTTTTAACATCCCTGCTCTCTGCATTCACATATGATAGCAGTGCTTATCTCCCATATCACACTAGTAGGCTAGCTGATTGTCTTATTTTGTTTACAAGTTACAGATGGAGTCTGGAGATGATGCAGGGTAGGCCTACTTATTGTTTACTGTTTACATCTTACTTTATACACTTCAAGCTGTTACAGCTAGGTCAGTGGACAGCCTGAGACATGCACAATAAAAAAAAAAACCGAACCGAACCGTGATGTCTGAACTGAGGTATGAACCGAACCGTGACTTCTGTGTACCGTTCCACCCCTACAACATACAGTATTGCCAAAATATGCATCTGTATTCATACTATGTGTTCACACCCTGTGTTCAACACTATTACTTGTTTGTCTAAATCGAATCATTTAATGCACCTGCAGACCATTCATGTCAAAGAACACACTACACATTCTGATAACATGTCCATACTTGTATGCATCTCCCAACTGCGCATGCCTTAACACACACATTGTGACTGTGCAGGTGACACACACATACACACACACACAGAAACCTCATGTCAGCTTTAAGACACAGTTCGCCGGCTGGCCCTCGCTGTCCTGCACTCTCTGACGGGCTCTTAAAGGTAAACTAACAGATTGTAAACATGCTGCTAGCTCTCTCTCTCTCTCTCTCTCTCTCTCTCTCTCTCTCTCTCTCTCTCTCTCTCTTTATCTACTCTATATTAATCACTTTCTCTCTTTCTCTCCATCTCTCTATCTATCTCTCCTCTTCCCTCACCTTTTTCACTTCCCTCTTACCCATGTTCCCCTGATCCTTACTCCTCTATCCCCATTCTATTTCCCTCTCTCTCTCTCTCTCTCTCTCTCTCTCTCTCTCTCTCTCTCTCTCTCTCCCTCTTTTCATGGGGTATTTTTTAAACAATGTGTCCTTCATGTACGGTTGGTTACGGGGTGTACAGAAGGACATCATTAGCGCTGGTGGTTAAGCTGTAATTTACACCATTACCGAGGTAGGGGCCATTTTTATTGCCTAGTAAATTTCAGCTCTGAAATATTTAGACCATATGGCTCAATTTGTGTAATAACCTTAATTTCCAAGCACCCTTCAGCTCCCTTCAGCGCCGGCTGTTGTTGGCGGATGGCGGAGTAGTGTGTGTACACATTCGTATGTGTGTGCACGGATTGGGGTTGGAGCACATACACACACGCACGCATGCACGTGTACACAGAAACATGTATATGGCAAAAATGTTAACGCATACTCTACACACTCTCTCTTGCACATGCTCTCACTGATTCATCCATTCACACACACTAAAACATAACGCACACACACACACACACGTATGTATGCATGGCGGTAGCAGATTAATAGGGTGTCAGCTTGTGTTTGGGTGAGGGAGCGTCAGGCGTCGGCCAGATGGTTCTCAGGGATGATGACTGTCAGGGGTCCTGCTCTGATCAATGGGATGTATTAATACAGCACACGCACGCATACACACACGCGCTGACACACACAAACATACACACACAAAAATATGTTATGCATGCACACAGGCACACATGCAACAATATTCAGACATATGTATCCACAGTAAAACACACACACACACACACACACACACACACACACACACACACACACACACACACACACCCACGTGTACTAACTTCACCAGTGATCCCAAGGGCCACAGTGTAACATCTGGAAGAGCCAAGGGAGGGAGGAAAGGACAGAAGAGTAAAGGAGGAGAAAGAAGGAGGTGGTAGGCAAAGAAATACAGGGCGGGCAGAAGGATTTAAAAAGTGGATGAAAAAAGATCAGTGATAGATGCAAGGGAGGAGAGATGAGTGTCTGAAGAAGGGAAAAGAGGTGCAAAGGGAGTAAGGGAAGAGTTGGGGAGACTGAGGAGGTGTAGAGAAGGGTTAAAGGAGAAAGAGGTAAACAAAGTGTTTGTCAAAATGGTGAGATAAAAGTTCTGATGAAAAAGAGGAGCTGAGGAAATTAAGGGTGGGGTGGAAGGAGATGTAGGTAGAGGAATGGGAGGTGTAGAGGAAAACAGGACAGAGACCAGAGAGGGGAGGGATTGAGGAGGGAGAAAATGACATAACAGGCAGAAAAATGTGGAAGACTTGCAAGGTAGTGAAAAATGTGAGGAAAAAAAGGGCAAAAGAAAGAAAGGGCAAAAGATGGAGAAGAGGAAAGGATAGTGGGGAGGCATGAGGTAAGAGCAGGTGCATGAAACAAAGGTTAGTTGCCCACTGAAGCCCTTGGCCAGAATTTGGTGAGAGCAAAATTATCCTGATCCAGAGATGGGAAATGCAAACAGCACAGAAAAAAAATAGCTGGATTGAGGGACGGAAAAAAAGAGTAAAGAATGAACAACAAGAGGAAGACATTTAAGAGGTCAGAGGAGAATAGAGGGAGGACAGAAAATAATTAGAGAAATTTAAAGCAAAAGAAAAGTAAGGGAACCACAATGAAAGAAAAGCAACTAGACAGGGTTGTGTGAGTGACTGACATGTCTGTCAGAAAAGTGTAAAGCATGGAGAGGAAATTTGTGTGTGAGACTGTGTGTGCATCAGGCAGCGCATAGGGGTCTAGTGAGGCAGGCTGCCTGCGCTTCGTACCCTCATTCCGTCCGATTGCCATGACGACCCCATTAATCAGCCAAGCTGGCACAGAGCAGGGTTCCCAGCCCAGCCTGAGATCAATACAAACACAAATTCACAAATACTAAATGGACAGAGACACACATGCACACACAATATATCCACAAACTAAGAAATTATGAGCAGAAAAGAATGAGTGGATTAGTGAACATTAAGGATAGAAAAAGTTAACTAAGTAATGATGAAGATATGATGATAGAGCATACAAAAGAAAAGGACAATGGAGACCGAAGTCTTAATGTCACGTCTGGCAATCTCTCATTAAGGCTAAAAAAAGAAAGATGTTCCTGTGGTTTCAATCCATAACTACAATAAATGATAATCTACTACATGATTTGTTATTAGATTTTTTTGGATAGTTTTACACTATGTTTTCAAAATGTCCCTTTCCCTGCCTCCTAGATTATAGTAATCTTTGTAACGGCTTGCTTGTTGTCTATCTCTTAAACCTTAACTTCATTTCAAACATCTATCCAATATATCAAACATCACTTTCAACACAAAGCCAAGACACACATGTTACAAAATCCTATGTAACTGCTTATTTCAAGTTTGCCCAGAACTTTGTTTCTCATTTTCACTCTTTGTGTATTCCTAATATGTGGTGAAGACACCTGCGTGACAAATGACCACCACCAAAATAAGTCTATGCCATGTCAATGAGCCTCTCACACATACACAAACTCACGCACGCACACACAAACAAACACAGAGTGTTCCATATCAATGAGAAGGTGAAAGGTCTCCATTTACATCTTGTATTAATTATGAGTGACAAGCCAAAGGTCACCGAGGGAGAAGAGGCCACTCGTATGGACAGAATATAGATCTATGCCTCTACTCCCCTTTTCACTTTCCTCCCTCCTTTCCCTTTGTATCACTCTGTCTCGCACCCTCTTGTTACTTCACTTGTCTTTTCTCCCCCCTCCACACTCTCTTTTGGTCACCCTCATTCATGTCCTCTTTTCTTTTGTCTTTATCACCTTCTCTTCTAACTGTATTGTTATTTGGTTTTCCAATCTGTCTGTCTGACCTTCGCCATTTTTTTTCTGTAAGTCTGCAGATATCAATGTTTTTATTTTCATTCTTCTCCTTCTTCATGTCTCCATTTTTTATCTCTATGTATCTCTTTTGAGCATGTTTTTATTTCTTTGTTTCTCTTCTTTTCTGTTGTCAGAGATAAAAAAAAAGGATAACTACTGCATGTAAGTTCAACCAGTGGAGGCCCGACGAGATCCTGGAGCAGTGGAGGTCCGACGAAATCCTTTATCTGCACACACTGCCCACACTAAGATGACACAAAGCTGGTTTAAAATTGAGTGACCCAGACAAATAGGCTCAGCAAAATGATTTTGAAGTACTCCAAAAGTAATCCAAATAATTTTGAATATGTTACTTGAATTGAGTAATCTAATGGAACATGCATTCAGTAATCTTCTAATCTAAATCTAACGTTTTAAAAGTAACTATCCCAACACTGCTTCTGTGTGTGTGTTTGGTTTGTGGGAGCTTGCTCATATTTATTTCCTGTGTTGGAGAATCAGGCATACATAGCACAGACTTGTGGGAAGGGCCCTGGAGAATAACAGGCCATGGGCAGTGTGTGTGTATGTGTGTGTGTGTGTGTGTGTGTGTGTGTGTGTGTGTGTGTGTGTGTGTGTGTCTTCAGGCCCCTCACTGGCAAACAGATGGCACCAGCACCACAGGTAGAGTCCAAATTTCTTCACATGCATCACAAATGACAATAGACACACACACACACACACACACACACACACACACACACACACACACACACACACACACACACACACACACACTATACTATATATTATATATATTGTCCATATACTTTTTATGTATTTTTTAATGCTTGGGAATTATACATGTACATTTACAGGCACGTTATGCATGTGTTTCAGTTTTTGCTTGCATGAGCAATCTTATCATAGTTTACTGTAGATTCATTTGCGCCAAATGATATAAGAAAACATGTGATCTAGGAGGAGATTGTTCTCACAGATATATGCACCTACGCTCCTGTAATCCAGCATTCACTGTGCGTGTGTGTGCTTGTGTGTGCATCTACGTGCATATGTGCATTTACCTTTACAGTTAGAGCAGTAACAGCAGTTGAATTGAGCGTTGGGTCCTGTTGGTGCTTCTTGTAAACCAGTCTATAATGGGAAATGAGACCGTTGGGCTCTCCTGGTTCACTCCATTTCAGATGGGCTGAGTATGGGCCTGTCAACGCGCACAGCACAAGGGACTGTTACAGTGATTGATTCAATACAGGAACATTTTAACTATACCAGTTTTCATGTGACTTGGTAAACTCACCAGTGGGTGTGACAGTGGGAGGGGCCATATCTTGTGGTTCTGCCTGTAAGGTCTGAGCTAAAGCCCATTGGCTCAGAACTGAGCCTTTGGAGTTGTGGGAGCGAACCCTGTACTGGAAGTAGCTGAAGGGTCGCAGGGCAGGGCTCGCATCAAAAAATTCAAAAGGACCACTGGACCACATAAAAACCAGGAGCTCCTCCTCTGTTCCTACTGGACGCCTATAACAGAATGAATGACAATATGTTAAATATATTTTTCTATACTTTTTATTTATCTAAATAATAACACTTAGTTAGTTATGTAACCTCTTAAGTTGTACAAGCTGTACATAAGATATGCTTGAATAGCTAATTAATACAGTATTATTATTATTGTTTTCGGTTTGATTTGTTTGTTTGTTTGCTTGTTTGCTTGCTTGCTTGTAAGCAGAATTATGGGAAAACTACTGACCTTATTGTCATTGAGTGTAGTATGGGCCAAGGAAGAACCCATCAAAATTGGGAGAGGATCCGAATTACGGGCAGATACCCAAATTATTTCTTACTTTCGTTAACATGAGATATAGGGCATTGCCTTGGCAGAGGTCTGCCCTCTCAGAGTGCCCTCTAGTTTTTAAGCATTTCTGAGAAGCTTTGGCTACCCAAATACTACACTATTTTCAAAGTAAACATTATATGTTTAGCTGTAATAAAAGTATTGTATACTAACGTTTTACTTTTTGTGTATTTGCAATATATTCAAAATACACTTGAATTATGCTCAAATCAAAGGAAAAAGGTATTTTTTAAGTATGTTATCTAAATGAATGTTAATATATCTTAGTATACTTTAGCGTACTGAAAATAACCACACTTTGTGTGGAATTTAAATAAAAATGTAACATCACATCTTTAACATCATGTGTAAGTCCCTGGCTGATGCAAGCACCCTGATGTCTTGGTAAGCCCCCCTGTCTGTGATTATGTAGGGTTTCAGGTGTGAGTGAGAGAGATATTTTCCTATTTTATTCAAGTCCCTGTCTGCCTGAGTAGGATCATGCCAGGTGTGTCAGTGTGTGTGTGTCTGTGTGAACTGCTATGCTAATGTGTGTTTCCTGAGGACTTAAAGGGCTTAGTCTGGTCTGACCCTGCATACAGATCACACAGTCTTTGGTCAACAACCAGACCACGACCTTCAGCATGCATTAACACACCCGCGCAGATGCACACGCACAACACACACACACACACACACACACACACACACACACACACACACACACACACACACACACACACACACAAAGTACGTAGATTCGTAAGCAGACATTTGCCTGATGATATATCACTAAAACGTCTACGCTTTTCTGTATGTAAAGGTAAATATGCATATTATATGTATGCACAGAGTATGTGTATGTCATTTAGGTGTGTTACTTCTGGTTCATTAGTGTTGGAGTGATAGACTAAGTAAATAATGTGAGGACATTATCACATTGGTTTGTATGAAAACATAAAAATGTGAAAACCGCTTTTTGTATGGTGTAGTTGTTTCTATGTCTACTTGTCTACTGTGTACTTCATCATCCACTTTCTCATAATTAAAAACAGCCTTGCTCCTCCAGACAGTCACATGTAAATAAAACACATTGTTTGTTCATTTTCAGAAATGGCTGCTCAACTATGATTTTTGTGGGTAAAAATGCCTTGTTTACTTCACAGGGTAATTAAATGAGGAAAACAATACACAAAGCTAAAAGCTGAAGACAAGACAAAATGTGTCTGTTTGCTCCTTAGATCTTAACCCATTACATTATGTTTGGTATAAGGTGGAATGTGCCCTCAGTGAAATCATTAAGGTCTGTTTAATGTTTATGAAATGTTGCCAGGACCTTGTTGATTCCAAGCCTCTAAAAATTCCAGAAGGAAAAAGGGGGCCTTAACCAACACTAGTATACATAATAAAGCAGACACTGGTCATATGTCTCAGTGTACTGCACATGCAATGCACATTTAAATGTTTGTATCTGGAGGCCAGGTTGGCTCAGTTGGAACATATACATAGAGCTTTATGCCTCAACGCAGAGGTCCAGGGTACGAGTCCGACCTGTGATGATTTCCTGCATGTCTTCCCCCTCTCTCTCCCCTTTCTCACCTAGCTGTCCTTTCCATTAAAGGTGGAAAAGCCCAAAAAATAATCTTAAAAAAATATAAATATAAATATATATATATACTGTATATATATATAGTATATTTGTGGTGCAATGATACATCAATCTGGATCTATATATTGCTTTAATGATCAATGATCCAATATCATCAATGCGAAGTGAAAATATCGATACATATCATCTTTGAGATGCGTCATTATTTTGAAAATCCCACTTATACATAATTTTTTATTAGAAAGAATAGTTTGTTTTTCATTTAAATATCTGGAAGAGGTCAGTTATAAAACTGTCAAATCATATTTTAGTCGCTTTTTGTGAATTGATATAACGTAACTGATTGTGTTAAAAATGGGCTCATGATATTGTCTCATATCGATCACAGGCCCCTGAATTGAATCAAATTGAAACATTATTGTGGCAGATATTGTGATTGTTGTACAAAGAATCATTATAATATTGTATCATGATAAAACCTACAGTAAACATGTGTTTTTGTGTGTATGTTACCTGTAGATATGGTAGGATGTGATGAGTCCGTTGGGTTTTTTGGGGGGTGACCAGCGGATCTCCAGAACACTGGCTCCAGCTGCTTTTACTGTGGGAGGCAGCAGACCTTCTGGGGCGGTCTCTAAGGTCCGGACATACACACCCCCTCCTACTCCACACCCATCTCCAATGGGCAAAATAGGAGCAATTTGTCACAAAACACACACATTTCTAGGAAAAGAAAGTTGTCTTTCTTTTACATTAATGAAACAAATATATTAGTACACCATAGTGATAACATATGCTACTTTTCCATAAGGATGGGAATACCTGTGCTGAGCCAAGCAATAAGGCTTTTTTAACCAGAATTTACTGTTATAACACTGAAGGACATTGCTGATGTACAAGGAATAGCTGCTCCATTTGTAAAAGCTATTGCTGACCAGAGTGTTCCAGTTTATGTTATGCTAATGCACACAATCTGTGGGAAAAACAAGTTGGTAAAAACTTTGTTGTTCAAAAGTTTATGCTTTTTTTCTTCATCACACATTGGCCTATTATTTTCTTTTAAGAGATAGGGGTGTCACATGAAACAAAGGTCCCAAGGCTGGAATCAGTCCCTTAGCTACAAAAGTGCTCTGCAACTTTCTTTACGCTGCACAACTAATGGTCCTATTAATTAGTAAAACTTTCAAACTGAAGTCAGCATAACCTAATACTTACCAATTTGACAGGCCTGGACTCTGATGTAGTAGGCGGTGAATGGCTCTAGACCTGTCACAGTGAGGTGCTGGTCTTGGCCAGCATGATGCATTATGGCTCTTTCACTTCCTGGATTGAACAGGATGTTGTAGTTTACAGGCTGGCTGCTGTAGAGCTGAGCTGTGGAAAAGCAGAAAGACACATGGTATATGATTATCTTTTGTTTAGCATGTTTAAAAACAGCAGCACAAAATGTTTATCATCTGAAGGTCATTGTCCGATTCACATTGCAAAAAAAGAGCATTCAGCCTACAAACAATAGGCTGTACCATGCACACTTTACTAAAAAAGGCAGTTGACTCTTCTATTCTTTGTAAGGTAAATACATTTTAATTCACTACTTATAGGCTCAGTCAAGGAATACTTACTTCATGGTCAGTTTTGAACATGGTCATGTTAGGTAACTTTATATTGACAGAATTGTATTGTATACAGTATAAAATATAGGTAAGCCCAAATGTTTGTATGTGATCATTAAAAGTTGTAGTCTGCATTCAAATAGTTGAATATGAATAAATGAAAGTAAGGAAGTACAATATATATTATTTTCTACAAGCACACCAACATATTTGGTCATATTTTTATCTTAAAACCGACTGATCTTGCCTTCACAATCTTGGCCCAGTGGTCTCACAACCAGACAAAGCACACACATGTATACATACAGAAACACCCACACAGAAACACACACCTAGACTTTGTTAATATTCTCATCGGAGGTTTTTCCATAATTCAGGCCAACTGTATTGTGATGGGTTATTCAACATTCATGAACTCTGGATATCTCGAGAACGAACTGATTACCAGACAAATGAAAGACTTCAATTATTCACCCCCCAACTCACATATGCACACAAGCAGCTACACACACACACACACACACACACACACACACACACACACACACACACACACTTCTGACTTCAGCACATGAAGCTTTTTATATCATGAGCACACGCACACAAGCACACACACACACACACACACACACACACACACACACACACACACACACACACACACACACACACACAGGGATATTTATGTGTGAGGGGGTCATAATGCATCTCTCTTTGATCATTGTGGTGCTCAGCCATAGGGGTTTAATCGTCACTGTAATATTTAAGTTCTCTTATTTACAACCAATCAGCTGCTTTGCCATCTTCTATTTCACATACATGATCCCACAATTACAAATGCACACATGTATTCTTACATACAAGCAAAAAACATTCACACAAAGTGGTCTCTCTCTCTCACACACACACACACACACACACACACACACACACACACACACACACACACACACACACACACACACACACACACACACACACCATGATGAAGCAATTGATCCTAGAGTAAATGTCTTTTTAATAGCCATACGTTAGTGCTTTGACAGTCAATATATGCTATATGCAATATAAACACATGTGCATGTACGTACACACTGACAGACACACTGTCAAAGAGTCTGGCACACACACATACACACACAAGTCGAAAACACTCCAGATTCTGGGCTCAGGGAGTTAACCAAGCGTGAGAACCCAGCTGATATTTCCTCACCTTTAAAATCAACCCGTAATGACGATAGAATAGGCCTGCCTATGGAAATGTCTCCAGTGACGTGCACACACACACATATGCACACACACATATACAAATGCATGCATAAACACAGACACAAATATACAGAAACAAAAGACACACACACACACACAAAGTAAAATGTCTTTGCTAGTTGGCCCTATAAGCGGTTTCTGAAATAGGAAATCGGCCTAATGAGAGAGTAATAGTCAATGATAGATGGGTTAGGGCAGACAATCACTGCCCCATAAGCATGAAACTTAGAGTTGAAACACTGAGTTTATGCTCATGTAAACCTGTGTGTGTGTGTGTGTGTGTGTGTGTGTGTGTGTGTGTGTGTGTGTGTGTGTGTGTGTGTGTGTGTGTGTGTGTGTGTGTGTGTGTGTGTTTGTGTGTGTCCAGGTCTTGAGAGGCCAGAAGGTAAATGGAAAACTACTCAGGGCTTTTGTTTCAGTGTGACCCCTCTCTCTGTCTCCTCATATCAAAGGGAAAAACTTCTCTCTGCTCAGTTTAATATGGTGAGTATAAACCCAATAGGTGTGACAACCATTGCTTTAATGTTGGTTAGTGTTACCGTATTTAGATTATTGGGAAATCACTTTATGTAGAATACTTTTTTTCTGGAAAATAACTGTGGTAAGAGACTGTATGTATTATCTTAAAGGACAATTCCGGCGCAAAACGAACCTAGGGGTTGATAACAGATGTGTACCAACTCGATCGCTCTCTGGGACATGTTTTCATGCTAATCAAATGTGTTTGTAGCTTGAAACAAGCTAGTGCGGACCGCTGATTAGCTTACAACGCTAACGATACCACTAAAAGGCTCAAAATATCACCAAACTTCAACGGTAGCATAATGAGGCTTAATGTTAACCGAAGCATTGAGAACATTTTAAGTGTACAGACAGTTTATTAAAAAGATAGTTTAGAAAGACAGTAGCTCCCAAGACGGCGGCCACCTGTATACGAGAACGCGACTGTCTCTTATAATAATCTTTTTACCTACCGTTGAAGGTTTAACTCCGTTTCCAGTTTCTGAGAGAATGAAATAATTGTACTCATTGTGGGTTTATTTAGAAAAGCTCTTGCTGCATGTTTAGGGATCTCTATGTTAGAAAGTTAGGACAGTTGAAGTCTTCCCCTCTAAAAAACTGATTTTAAATTCTTACAAACACTGAATTGAGCCCCTCTGGAACTTGGTGGCCATTTCTCAGTGACCAAGCAATTACCCACAATGCCACTACAAAGCATTTGTTTGTTTATGCATTAGCAGAATAGGTCAGAGGTTTGACTGGTTAACGGCACATCCAAACACCAATAGATTAGATGGAACTACTGGTTCTGGAAATGTTTGTTAAAGTATTCATTTAATAATATTGTCAATGCTCCTCAACAGTCTCCACGATAATTTAATTTAATCATCTTTGACTTTTCAACAGGCTTTTGAAATGATTTTGATCTGTTTTTTAGGTACTACAGAATACACCTCGCTTTATATAAATCATCATTACCAAACATAAACAAGTTAGTTCTATCATCAGAAACCAAAACACAGTGTCTAATCTGTGATGCCATTGTGATTCATACCAAATACTCTCCACTAAAAATGATTTTCATCCATCGAGATAGCTACTCACCAGGAGTGGTCCAAGCAAGAGAGATGGAGTGGGGGCCTGACACTGTCACATTGTGGGGAGGTTGGATCCCAGTGGGGCAGGAGACTGGTGTTTGTATAACATATTTGTCACTCACACCGGTCCCACCCTCTGTACTGGCCTCCAGCTCATACATATACCTGAAGAGGTGGCAAGGTAAAGAGTGGTGTGGAGAAGGCAGCAGACAGACAGCAGAAATGGGACACAGAGAAATGAGGGATCAAGGGAGAAGGAAGGAATATGCAGAAAGACAGTGTTAACGGGGAAGTTTCACACAAAACAGTACTAATGTCAGGATCATAGCTTATACTGTCAAAAAATTAAAGGGATTTTATTAATATATCCGAAATATATGCTACAATGTGTTAGCACTTTTCACCAGTTTCTACCCAGTCCTGACAGTTACGACCAGGATGAACCAAAACCTATATTTCATGAAAATATACTTAATTTATTTGAATTATGTGTGACATGTGTCATTTTACCATACCACATTGACTGAAAAATATTATTCCACTATTTCACCCAGCAATGGACAGCATCAGGTTTGAATGTTAAGGGTGCTCTCAAACTGACAATAGCAGAGCAGACCAGGGTTTGTGCTGCTTTCAGGCTGGATTCGCTGTCAAACTTTGGAGAGTTAATTATTACAGCAACAATTCTGTACTTCATAAGCAGCTTAAGCCTACCAGGTGTGACAACGTATTCTACATTCTGCATTCTTCTATGGTTTGTGAACTTCATCATACACTGAGCAATGCAGTGCATATTGTGCTGGAGAAACAATGTAGAACCAAAACTAACTTAGATGCCCAGTTTACTTTCAAGGAAGATCAGTCCAGCTGTGCAAACACAGTAGTTTTATTAAAGGGAAATCTGTTTTCCGCAGTTATGTATTTGAAAGAGTCTGATTTGCAGCACTGTTGATGAAGATTATAGTATTGTTGGGATTAGTAAACAAGAAAAACTGTCCATTAAACTGTGTATATATATATATATATATATATATATATATATATATATATATATATATATATGAAACAGTGATATATGAGGGCAAAATTGAAAATGTAATTAAGTGAAAAACACTTTAAGTCCCCAGCCTTGAATTAGCACAGTAGCATTTGTAGAATTAAATCTAAATATTGTTGAACAAAATTTGTGTCAATGCATTAAGAACAACTAGGTTGTAACGTTTCTGACAAAAATGCTGCATGACATTGCCCAAAAAATACCTAGAATTGTGGGCTTTCTTGTTGTGATTAATTGATCAAACAACTTACTGGAAAGACTCACAGAAATCATGGCCTCTTGCAACCGGCCCTTGAAAATAGATTCAAACATATGTGTATTGTGTGCACATGTTTATGTGTGTAAGCTCATACAGTGACTGCACTTGAGGTCCATTTCTTCCTCTTTCTCCCTCTCCATCATACACTTCTCTTTCTCTCTCTTTCATCTATCTCGCTGCCTCTCACGTCCCACTCTGTACCTCTCTCACCCATGACATCATAAGATAGATTTCCCTTTTAAGAGTGTGTGGCTGGCTGGTGCTAAAGCCTACATTAGCTGTGTAAGTGGGCTACCATTTAACATTAAAAGCCTTTAATTTGCTATAAACTCCGGCACACATGCATTAATAGGCGGTGGTGTTGGGTTATTGTTCCTGCGCAGAGCGTTTTAAACAGAAGGCCATTAGCACCTCTGCAGTGGGTTAGAACGCAGTCAGGAAGCAGTATTAAAACTACTCATATGTTACTCTTATAGACACACACACAGTTACACACAAAGAAAAACAAATAAATACACCTCACTGTTACACACCAACTGTGGAGAGAAGAGATAGAAAGAGAGCATGAGAGAATATATATGAGGAAGAAAGTAAAGCAGAGCCTGAGTGTGATGGAGAGGGAGAATTGTATCATGGCATAAGGTTTCAGTGGGAGAATGAATTTAAACACTTCATCAATGGAAGATATTTACTTAAAGGTAAACACTGCCTTGGGATAGCAAAAGTGTGTGTGTGTGTGTGTGTGTGTGTGTGTGTGTGTGTGTGTGTGTGGTAAACGGTGAGTAGGGCATTTGCAGCTGTTTTGCTGCGGGTGTGTGTGTGTGTCCTGCGGGGCCAGCCAAAGGGAATAGGTTAATTCTCTCGTCATCTTAGACACTTCCTGGGCTGCCGAAGCAAAGTGACAGCTAATCAACATTGTCATAAATAATCAATGGCCACTTTGAGCAGTCTCACACACAGACACATGCGCACACAGAAAGGCATGCGTGGGTACACACTCACACACACGGGCAAAAACACACACAAGACTGCCTGGATAATGGGGCCGGTGCTCCCTGTGTAATTCTTGGCGCAGGGCTAAATTGGGAAAAGAAGGGAAGGAGGAAAGGAATGAGGTAAGAGGGAAAGGATGGGAGGGGATGGAGGGTGAGAGGAAAGAGAAGTGAATAGGAAACGAGACAAGTGATGAGAAGCGAAGGGTCGCGACGGGAATGCCTTCTGGCAGACGATCTGGAATTAGGGAAAATTAAACGTCACACACATATACAGTCCTATCTTCTTTTTTCCGTCCTTTCTCTTTCTCACACACAGAGGAGATTGGAGTACTGCAGGGTGTTATCCCAAGAATTCTATTTGGGGAAAGAAGAAATAGTCTCTGGAGAGAGAAGGCCAAGGAGAGAGAGAGAGAGAGAGGAAGACAGAAGAGAGAGATAGGGAAGGAGAGGGGGGTATCATTTTTACATTCCCATAATTAAAACAGAAAATCCATCTTAGAAAAAAGACACGGATTAATAAAGGTTAAATGAAAATAAACAGATAAATAAAATCTCCGCTCCACTGCTGTCTGTAAGCAAAAGCCAAATCTGATTTGTGTTTTAATGTGTGTGCGTGGTAATGTTTGCGTCTGTCATTGGCATGTCAAATATTTGCTCATCAAATGACACAAACAGACATATACAGAGTGCAGTCCTGAGAGAAACATGGATGGGACGATAGGAGAGCTTTTAAAACAGGGGACCCCGATATAAACATGCGTACACTCAAATGGGAAAACGTAGGAATTAAAAGCATGATTAATTATGAAACTACAAGTGCAGTTTGTTTATGCATCTGTGACTTCTACACATGCGCACACACTTGCATATGTTTGCATTCATGTGTGTGTGAAGTGTGCGAGGGCATGCTCTCTACCTGCGGTTTGGCAGGAGTCCAGTGTCAGTATAATTCTGGTCACGGTGGTCTCCGGTAAAAATAGTGTGACCGTCTCTGTTCAGTCTGTACTGGGAGATGTGTCCATTAGGCTGAGGTGGCTGATCCCAGTACAGCTCCACTGCAGATGTGTTTATTATCAGATGTCTGGGGCTTGACCATACACCTGAGAAGCAAAGAAGAAAGAAAAGGGGGAAGGGAGTGTTTCGCACATTACTGTACAGTGTAGTACTGTGTATTACAGTAATAACTGGCACCTATCATTAATTAGTAGTCCCTTTTCTGTTTATTTCAAACAAACTAAAAGTAAAGTGCATCACCTCACGTGCACAAACAGGACTTTTCCTGAGAAAGACCTTGCTGATACCAAAGTGTACAATAGAAAATTCATAAGCCTTTTTTTTTTTCATTAACTAAGGACAGGTTGAATCACTATTTTGTTAACTGGTAACTAAGAATAGTGACATTTATTTGTATAAGAATGCAGATTACCAATTTACCGAGGCACAAATTATTACAGTGAGATGAGGTTTAATGTGTAATTTCATTATTTGAAGTGAAAAGGAACGCACACATGGTCTAAAACTCTGTGTTCAGAAGGAGAGATTAATCAACATTTAATTAAAAGTGTTTACTGAACACAATCATGCAGCATATATATATATATATATATATATATATATATATATATATATATATATATATATATATTCAAATCACACAGATTAATGTATTTTAGATGATATAAAATGATGTAGTGGACATTTAGACACAAGGATAAGTGTGGGGAGTAGCTGGAAGGAGGGGCTTAACATTTTTTAATTTTAAAATGTATTTACATGAAACAATAAATAAAAAGATCAGATATGTAGAAAGAAGAGGAGGTAAAAGGGGGGGGGTTAAAAAGGTGCACAAAAGGAAAGAATGAGATATTTAAATGGAAAATAAATAGGAGAAATATCAAAACCTAAGAGAAGATATACATGTGCAATATCAGGAGGAGAAACGGGATGTAAAAGAAAAAGAAGAAAAAGAAAATAGATGTGGAAGGAAAAGATCAAGGGAGACAAGAGAGAAGGAGAGGCGGTTGAGAGAAAGAGAAGTGAGAGAACATGATGTAATGAGAAGTGGATGAAGAGAAGAAAAATCATCCTGTTGTAAAGTTCATTAATAAATAAAAATCCATGACCGCATTTTATTCAGGCAACAAAAAAAGGCTGCGTTCCACTGTAGTCAACGGTGAGGAAGAAGAGAGAGCGAGAGTGAGAGAGAGAAAGAGAGGTGAAGGGTAGTGAGATATAGTAACAGGAGACCAAAGAAGGATGACAGAGGGGGAGGATTCAAAAAAGGAGAGCAGTGGGAGGAGAAAAGAGAAGTGAGAGGAGTGGAGAGATGAAATCAGTAAGCAGAACATAGACAAAGGTACATTTTGTAAAAACTATTTACAAACTGCAAGAGATATTTTTGATTTTCAATATTTATCAACATGAAAATATCTTAAAGTTCTGATATGGTTCAATTGAAATGAGCTTTTATAGTAATCAATTATATATTGAGAACAATGTAAAAAATTGCCAGTATATCAACAAAAATATATACACACATCATTTGTTAATGTATTCTTTTTTATTTGACATTAGCTATTCATTCTTGTGGAAAAAATGTATGGTAGATTCCTGTGATTTTTCTGAATCTGACAGGTATAGGAAATGTTTAAGCTCTGTGAAATCGGACTGACCACTTCATTTGTAAATAAATGTCACCAGTGAATGAAATCAAACAGGGAATTCCTAAACAAATTCAATGAAGGTTTAAAGATTCTACAGGATGTGTGTGTGTGTATGTGTGTGTGTGTGTGTGTGTGTGTGTGTGTGTGTGTGTGTGTATGTGTGCATCATGTATGTGAAATAGAAGATGGCAAAGCAGCTGATTGGTTGTAAATAATAGAACTTAAATATTACAGTGACGGTTAAGCCCCTATGGCTGAACACCACAATGATCAAAGAGAGATGCATTATGACCCCTGTGCATGTGTGCTCACACATAAATATCCCTGTGTGTGTGTGCATGTGCATGTGCTTGTGCTTTATGTGTGTGTGTGTGTGTGTGTGTGTGTGTGTGTGTGTGTGTGTACCAGCAGGGGAGGCTTGCAGGGTCCGTCCCGTGGAAGGTAGGCTGGCTCCACATCCGACAGCTGTACAGGCCATCAGCACAAAACTGTAGTCTGTGTACGGCTGCAAACCTGTAGCACACAGACATGTACACATATACACTTAAAAGCACATGAAGGATGGAAAACCGCACACATATTTTCTATGTACAGTTTCATTTTTATTCTTAACACAATAAACTGTGCAGATTAGTTTTTTTAAAACATAACATGAACAGTGGGATATACAATATAAGGGGATAAAGAGGGAGAGAACCCTAACAACACAACAAAAAATGTGGGTAAAAGTAAAAGAGTGAGAGAAGAAAGCTCGCCACGTATCACAAGCTCTCTTCCCAACAGTTTTCTTTCTCTCTCTATCCATTTCACTCTCCCTCCCTCTGTTCTTTCCACACTCTCTCAACGGATGGATCCATATCTGTCGGTGTTAAATTATGCATGCCATAACTCAATAATGAAACAACGTAAAGATGGGCAGCCGCGGAACTGACATGGGATAGGACCGGTCCAACGCTGTAATGTCATCAGCTTTTGATCTATGATAATTATGATACCTCGGTATGCGTTTAGGCTACAGCATCCAGACATGATTTATTTATAGGCAGCCGCTATGCAGTCTAAAAGAAATCACATAGCGACAGAGTGGTCCTTTAACTGCAACCAAAGGAAATCAGGTTTTGGTGTTATACTGAACCTTTTATAGTACATTTAAATACTGGAAGTTGCTCAAAATTCCACATGTACCTAAAGAAAGCTAGAGTTAGAACCACTTTCTGGTGATTAAAAGCCTTTGTTTTGCCTCTGATTTATTTTCTGCCTGGTTCTTGATGTATGGTAGATGGATGAGAATGAATGGATGGATGCAAATCCTTAATGTTGTCACGAGGGTTGACTGGATGTTTTATGGTCATTCACTTAGCTGACAGCATACAACAGCTTACAAATCAAATTGAAGGGAAAATGAAAGAACTAAAACAACTTTATTTCAGAAGGATGAATGCAAAAACTGACTTTGGCATTGCATAATACAGTGTGCTGAATTATTTATTTCTGCCTTATTTCCGCACTAGATTAGATAAATGTTTTAATATTGAGTAACATTTTTTTTTATTCCTACTAATTTAAAACAATATTCCTGTTTAACAGACATAAAAAGCAAATACAATATAAGCTATATATTTTTTTAATATAAAAGTGATTTAATGGCTCTCCTTCCGTATGTTTAGTATTGATGGGCAAAGACAGTACGGGACTCTTAACTACCAGATGTTAGATAATGTCACTGATATCACACCTGTAATTTAGTGACAAAAGACCAACATTTTACTACATGTAAAATAACATATTTTTTTTTAAATATAGTTTAGCTAATAATCTAAATTATCTACTGGTTTCTAACTGTGTATATTTGGAGGCTGACAGACAGAGAGGGACTCCCTACCGTGTGTCTCAGCTGCATGTCGGTACCCATCCTGCGTTGACTACATACGGCAGAGAACATGTGCAACAACACACACACTCACACACACAGTCTAATGCACAGCGGTTTCCTCACGTCTCTTTCTACTGCTTAGCCTGCTTAACATGCCTCGCAGCCTGCCACGCTTAACCCAACCTCTGATCAATGTGTGTGTGTCTGTGTGTGTGCAAATGTTCTCACAATGTTGCCCTGTGTTTGGGTTAAATAAAGGAAATCTGCCAGCCATACAAAAGTACTAGTGTTGAAGCGTAAGGCTCTGTTACACTATTTAACTGTGCAACTAAGCATGTGTATATGCATGTGTGCACTTCAGCATAGTAAATGATATCTACACTGCAAGTGATGTAATTTGTTACAACACTGAATAAAGCACAGAAACCCTTCACTACATTTTCCTACAGACAGACAGAGCGTCCCTACTGGAGTCAGTATGGGGCCCAAAGCTGGACCGACAACTGTGTTATATTATTCAACACAGACCACAAGTAGACAAGTAGACTTTATGGGGCAATAAAGATGTGTGGCAATGGCTTCAGAGGTAAATATTCAAATTGCTTTAAAGTGTTGCCTGTGCCTATTAACTAAAGACTCAACTCAGGTCAGGAAACAGAGTGGACTGATCAGGGAACATGCTTGTAAAAGTTGATTTATCAGCTCTGCCCTTTATGAAAGGAGTGAACAGTCAGAAACTAAAATAACTACAAGGCCAAAAACTCTGTAAATGGCCAAACCTCACCTGATTCTCCAATCACTCTTGTCTCATGCTTTTTCAAATACAAACACAATTATACTTCTCATTCAACACATGTGCAGATGGCGCGCACACACACACACACACACACACACACACACACACACACACACACACACACACACACACACACATACACACCCTTGATCTTTCTTGGTGTTTCAAATAACCTTTAACACTCAGCCTGAAGAGGGCAGTGTTGGTCTGCTGAAAAATTGTGTGGTGTGTGTTTGTGTGTGTGTGTGTGTGTGTGTGTGTGTATGCCTGTATGTGCGCATACCAGTGCACACACATGTGTGCTTATGTGCTTGATTATGGAAAGACTGAGGAAGCTTCAATCATTTTAACAGTGATCACTGTTGGATGGAGGGCGTTTTGATGTGAGCAGCCAGCGGCTCACTAACAGAGTGAGACAAGGCTGTAACTGTCATCATGAGAGCTGGACACAGCAGAGATCAGTGTGTGTGTGTGTGTGTGTGTGCAAGACAGAGGGAGAAACAGAGAAAGAGACTTTGGCAGAAAGACAGAGTTAGGAGTTGGATCTTTCATTCAGGTAAAAAGTCGAAGAGAGAGACTGTGCACATGAGAAAGAAGAAAAAAGAGACAAGATTGTGAGACTGTTTTAGGATTTCTCCTATGTGTGTGTTTGTGTGTCTCACTCTGTGTGTGTGTGTGTGTGTGTGTGTATTGCAGTAAAACTAACTGATTTAAAACTGCATTTTATTGACAGGTTGCCGATCCCTGTTTGCATTAGAGAATATGATCGGGAGATGGGCACAGGCCGCAATACCACGCCAGTTACCTGATACACCATATAGACAGAGAGAGAGAGAAAGAGAGAGAGAGAGAGAGAGAGAGGGAGAAGGTTAGAAAACCAGGAAGAGAAAGAAATGTGAGGACAGCTGAGAAAGACATAAAAGAGTGAAATGGTAAGAGAAGGGAAAGAGAAGGAAAAGTAGGAGAGGGAGTAAAAATGAAGAGGGAAAAAGAAACAGAGATAGAAGAAAAACTATATTAGCTTTATTCGCATGCGAATCACAAAGAACAGATGAGGCATCAAGAACAAGCAAGAAAACAAAAGGAAGAAAAACAGAGAAAGAGAGAGAAAGAGCTTTGATAACACCTCTCCTAAATAATTAAGAGTTTGACTTCCTGTCTGTGGCTCCCTAATGCAGAGACCGTCTGGGATGGAACAATGAGATCAGGTTTGCACGCACGCGCACGCGCACACACACACACACACACACACACACACACACACACACACACACACACACACCCACCCACCCACACACACCCTACACAAACCCTACGCAAGCAAACCCATAAATGCAGGTACAACTTATTGTACAGTAAAATATGCACAATGTTAACATAACACACTATGTATATATATACACAGATGAACAAACACACATACAGACCTAACTTGCACACACACTTACACAAATCTCAGCGTGGAAGACAAGGCCAGGATGTTGAGAGGGAAAGAGGTACGGATGGAAGAATCTCTAAATATTTACATACATATATATATATATATACATATATATATATATTTTTTTTTTTTTTTTCCATTTGTGTTGCAAAGGTTTAATACATCTTTTGGCAATTATAGCTTACTTTGCTTGCTTACTGTTGTATTAATATTTAAGAAAAATAGCAAAAAAGAAAATCAGTAATTCATGAATGTATCACTCCCATTCCCAGTTTTTTACCAACAATAGAGCTTCATTTATATTTATTTAACTTAATAAATGTTTAAATTGGTACTCATTTGCTTGACCCTGAAAAGAAATCCCTCAGCTCAGACTAACATCTATCTCAGAAAACATCCTTCTTTATTGTCAACTATCCCATTGAGTTCCACCGATTTAAGCCTTCTAAACTTGTGCTTTTGCACTAATTTTAGAAGTTAGAAGCAGGAGTCATGAAGTTATAGGGTGTGGTTGTTAACTTAGATGAAAGACTCATTCCACATACTTAACAATGACACTTGAAAAAGGATTGATATGTGAAAAGAAATGTTCTTGTCCATCTCCTCTACTCCTTTTCCCATGTCTACATGCCTGTACCTATAGCACGGACCAATCAGAGCATGGACTACAGGGGAAACGCATTAATAAATAAAAGAACATACTCTATTCCCTGCTGTTCTGAATTAATAATGAGCCTACAAAAGACCAATTAAACACATGATTAATGCCATAATCTATATAATTGCAGGCAATAATTCATTGTGAGCTAATGATAGCAATACTTAATATCGATTCACATGGGGTGTCTTTGTACAGTAGTGCTTAATTCTTTCTATGAAGTGTCACTTTTCAGAACTGCTAAAAAAGCTATTAATAAGAGTCTATTTCTTGCTTTTCCTAAGGCAAATCATTGATAAACAGGAAATGGTAGAAGCCACAAATTTGTTTTTGATCATTTTAGAGTCTGGAATCATAAAGGCAGATGCTTATGCTTCTTAAATAAAACCACGAGGTAGGTGCACAGAGCAAAGTGCAGGCACATGACGATTTGACGAGGTCAAAGTTGAAATAATTTAAACTTTGAGCGCAGTGCTGGGCGTTTTTTTTGTGGCCTTGCTTCTGCAACGTAAAACTATTTCTTGACTGAAGCAAACCACAATGTCTCAAAGAGTTCCAAATTTTAATGCCTTGAAGGTGAATTTTGGAATTTTTGTAGACAGCACTGTTTGTATATATATTTGTAATGTTCTATATCATTAAGCAACAGGTACTCTCAGTTAAAATGGCTGTTTTACTGTTAGTGTTTCATCATTTAAAATAATAGTACTAGTATTATTCTGATTATCATTTATATGAACGTTTCTTAATAAATGAATGCCTCGCAGACCAAAGTGATTTTGATAGAAAATACTCCATCAAATATTTTTTACACTGCAAGAGTGATTCAATCTAAAATCGACATTTTTCTAGATAAAAAAAGCCAATTTCTCCAGTTTCTGAGGTTTGAGTGAGTGAGCTCTTTGAGCGTCTGTCTCTGACAGCGGTGAGAATTGTCGGAGAGATGCAGAAAGGATGAATAATGGCATATTAAACATTAAGGATGAAGGAGTAGTGCAGCAATTATTTCTGTTCATATTTCACTGAAAACACTTCCATCCATCCATCGTTTCATCTGTCCCACTCCTTTCTTTCCTCCTTCACTCCGTTTCAAAAAGTGTCATTTTGTGCACCTTTCACACCCCCATCCACCCTCTACCTCTGTATTACTTTTTACTGTATTGTTTTTGTATTTCAATTTGTAGGTGCACATGAACCGCTTCAACAGCTATGATTTAACATTAGTTTCTCATTACAGCACCAGAACATACATACATTATGGCAAGGAACACTTGTCTAGGGCTGCAGCTATTGAGTATTTAAGTAATTGAGTATTAATTAGTATTCTACCGATTATTCCATAGATCAATTGAGTAACCTGATAAGAAAATACATTGGCTTTATTAAAGAGAATACTAAATATACAAAGAAAATGAGGTCTCTTAAAAAGAACAACTAACTCATTTTTAGAAAAGGTAACATTTTTATTACCGAGATTGCATACAAAAAGATTTTCTGACAAAACTAAAGCCATTTAGTGTATTTAAATGCCATATTAGATTCTTGGTTTTAAAGAAAACATTTTCTAACTAAAGGTCCGTCACCGGAGCTACCTTCCGCTCTCCTCCGGGGGAAGTAGTCTCATTGTGGCGGGGGGGTGAGGCGGAGGGACTGCGGCGTGCCCTTATTCTTGTCTCATTCATGGTCTGATAAATTTATCAAATTCAGTGCCCCATATATCTATTTTTCCAAGCTACTGTAGCCGTCTCATTTTGCGGAGATGGACCGTCACTTAGCGGCTGTAGCAACTCAAATTTAGCCAGTGCAAGACCCAGCACCAGGGGTCACAGCATGCAGCAGGCAGTGCTGAGTCTAGCCTGTGTAACCTGATGTAACGTGGAGTTGGAGCAGTCTCGGTCAGCGCGTTGTGCAACATCCGGCTGTATATAGTTATATGGATTAAACGAAGGCATCGATGATTTTGGAATTGTTATCACCCTATTTGAGTCTGTATATGTATTATGTGTTTGTGTCTGTATGGGGATGAGTGTGAATAAGACAAAATTAGGAAAAAAACCAGATGAGAAAGGGAGAATGGAAAACAAAGATTTTTCTTTCTTTTTTTTTTTTACAGTTAATAATCATTTATTGTAGGGTTGTTCTGAGTTGATATGCAGAACTGGTCACTGGGGCCACTCAAGACTTTTTGAATTAATGTGTAGTGGCCATAAAAAGTTGATCCATTTCAGATCTTTTGTCTTTTTGTAAAAATGTGTTTCAGTATGTCTGCTGTCAAAACACAGGACTGCAATACATTAAAACACAAAAAGCTATTCCTAATGCATACATGTGTTGTTACAAAGACAGCTGCAATATGAAGTAGAGAGAGAGAGAGAAAGAGAGAGTGAGAGAGAGAGAGACAAAGGGGGAGAGAGAAACTGCCCCAGTAGTGGTTTTGGCTGAATACGCAGGGTTTTCCAGAGTCTCACTCGGGGACATGGGAATTTCACACACGCATGCTGGTTGCTTACACTGGCACATGGGGCTGGTACAGTATTACAGCACATTACCATCTCTATTTGGCATTGTTTGCTTTGCCTCATGCCTACACATACAAACACACATGCTTGTGTGCACACGACTCCTGACCATACAAGCCAACCACAGGCACCATGGGAATAGTCTATTGGCTACTGGCAAAGCTGATGCCTGGTCTGAGTCCAAAACAGAGCAGAGAGCAGAGCTGTGAAGGGAAAATGCCACTGAAATTCAGCTTCAAAAGATGTCCTAACTCAGTTCTTATACGTAAAAAATGAATATAGAAAAATCAAATCAACTTTTAAATACTTTAAATGTTAAGTTAGTTTAACTTAACTATTCCAATTCCAGAAGTAGGTAAATTGTATGGCTATTGTGATTATATTCTATTGGCATTTCTCTGTTGTGTCTCTAAAATGTTCAGTTTTTTTACAACAAATGTTTGGTTTGCAATGTTTCATGCAGGTGTTTGTGTCTGCATGTATAAGTGTGTGTGTTTTGACTGATGGCAGAGGGCCAGCCACACAGCTCCTCCTCAGGGTAGATAAAACAAGACCCACAAATCACCCTGTCCTGACACCACCATGTTTGTGTGCAGATCTACAACATTAAGACAAGCCAACACTTCTGTTTGTCTGTGTGTGTACTAGCTGTATTTTTGGAGTGTTTTGTTAGAGCACTGGGTCTCAAACTGCTTTTGTTGTGCTGTTTTGTACTTATATTTGAGTTTTTTTTCTAGGTATGTGAGCCTGAGCTTGTGTGCCCGTCTACTATGTTGAAGTGTGCTTGCTATGTTTTTTTGTTAGTTTTTTGTGTGTGTTCATGTGAATGTATTTGTGTCTGTGTAAGGGGCTGGGCCAGAGAGAGTGTGGTGGGAATCAGGTGTAAATTCAGTCATTAGATGGCTTCCAGAAACCAGCATACATAAATAAATGCATAACAAAGGAAAAAAACAGAAGAAGGTGAAGGAGAGAATAGGAGTGTACAGATAAGCAGAGAGGAAGACGAGGAGTAGAGAGGGGTGGAAGAGAATAGGAGAAGGTGGAGAAAGGAGAGAGAGAGATGACAAAGGAAAGGAGTGCAGGGAAGTGTGAGGCGAGGAGGCAAGAAGGTGGAGATAGAAGTGAGAGGTACAAGAACAGGAAAGGTGGGAGGTGGAGAGGAAGAAAAGAAAGGGGGGCAGAGAGAGAAAAATAAGGCAGAGAGAAGGAAGGGTAATCAGAAGGCTACAGGAGAGGAGAGGAGAGAACAGGAACGGGAGACAGGAGAGAGGGTGAGGAAGTAAAATGAGAGAGTTCAGGAACAGAGGAAAAGTGAATCATTTGATAATCTGAGAATCTTACCAGTCACAGTATAATTTCTGGGCCCATCGAAGTGTGTAAATATGGTTCCGAGCCCAGTCTGGTTCAGGTGATACCGTTGTATATTTCCATTGGGACGAATCGGTTCGGACCAGCTCACATTGAGGGAGGAGGGGCTTAAAGCTGTTACCACTGTAGGCTGCACACCCTCTGGGACTCCCTGGACTGTCACTGCCACCACCTAAACACACACACATGGACATAGACATACACACAAACAGAGGAAAACAAAAAATATGAATATAAAATATAACAGATTTCTGATATTTTACAGAATGTTCAAGGTGTGGATAACAGATGGAGTTCTGCTGCGAGCATTTATGAATGCAATTAACATGATCACAACCCAATAAAAAACTGTATCCAAATTCAGGGCTTCTCTTTCTGAGGTAATAAAGACCTTGTTGACAACAGAAAAAGACATTTGCTGGTGATTTAATTTATTTCACCAAAAAATAAAACAGAAAGGTAAAATGTGGACAGCAACACATTTGTATGTTATAACCAGCTGCCAAATAAGGCCCAAAACAGGGATCAAATGAAACCAAAGGAAGAACCATGTGAAGTGTCAATATGTGTAAAAACCGGTTAATGCAAAGGCCATGCTTTACAGTACATGTGTATTTATTGGCAATTTTACCTAGAGCAGTATACCAGTGGGAGAATACTAAAGACTAAGTGTTTGTTGCTTCCAGTTTAAGGATTATCTCTCTAGAACGCTACTTATTCTGATGGCAACATAGATATCGTGCCTTAGTTGACATACTCCATCACTTTAATATTTCTGCTTGATAAAGAATCCAACTGAAAGCTGCTTCAGTGGTGAAACCTGCAATGCACAAAAATTACTGCTTTTTAGTATAGTGTTGCAAGTGACCATTTTATTGTTATCTGTGGGGCCACTGTGAACTCTGGGTGTATGTGGAGACCATAGAATCACAGGGCAATCTGCTGCTAATGGCAACAGGGATATCCTGCCTTAATAGACTGTCACTTGCACTTCCCCCACCTGTCCCACACAGTGCTATGCAATTAGAAGACTGCTACTACAACTAAGGAGACACACACGCATGTGCCTACACAAACACAACCACACACATATGCAAGTGTACTGTATGCACGCAAACACAAAGAGGTGGAAGAGAGGAAACTGAGGCAGAGAAGAAGATAAGGAAGATGCATGGAAAGTGTAGTATCAATCAGTGAGTGCTTCAGTGTGTGGTTAGCTCAGATGTCTGTCAACATCGCTCAAATGTAAAGAAAATGAAAGCCATAAGACCACCTACTGTATAGTGTACCCTAAATACAGTAAACTTAACGAAGTTAACTTTTATTGATAGGGGAGATAGAATATTAACTTTTGACATATGAACATGACATAGATTCATTAATAGCTCAGAAAAATACAATACAGATGCTTACATTTTACTCACATGTAATACAAAGCTGAATACATGAAAGCATGCCATACTAGGATACTCTTCATCCAACCCTTCTTTCTATTTACAAAGGAATGGAAATTTGGATGGACAGAGGAAAATGTATGGTGGCCGAGATGGTTCAACACAAATACAAAAGCCACAACACAAATACAAAACTTACAACACAAACACAAAAGCCACAACACAAGCGCAAAAGCTACAACACAAACGCAAAAGCCACAACACAAAAACTAAATCCACAACACAAATACATAAGCGACAACGAAAGTGAGTGACAACGGAATTTTTCCTCCTGGGGCTCCCAATGATACTACGATTCACCATGGTAACAACCACAAACAAACTGGTCGGTGGAAATACTCATGCGCACATACAGCGAGTTTGAACATATATTATTATAATTCATAATATTTTATTTCAAAGGGTTTACATTAGAGATGCACCGATAGACCGGCCGGTGACCGGAATTGGCCGGTTTTCACGTGCTCGGCCATGACCGGCGACCGGCAGGTCAGTCTGATATATGCCGATTTCATGCCGGTCAATGCTACAATTAACGGACAACATAAGTTATACGTGTTACAGTTTTCAAGGACGCACGCACACACGGACGCGACAGCACAGTCTCTTTTTCCTTTCTCTCAACTTTTCCGCCGTGTGTCACGCGTGTCCGCGCTATTCTCATATGTAGGGAACCTCGTGAATTAACCTGCAACATGTCAGCTGTTTGGAAATTCTTCAGCGTGTGTGCAGAAGATAACAAGTTTGCAATATGCAACACCTGCAAGGAAAAAGTAGGGCGTGGAGGGACGACACCAAAATCCCATTTTTTAGTTGGATATTGGATGTGAAAAGAAGGAAATGGTTCTAACATTGCACTTTAGATGTGTGTGAATTTCCCACACCAGGAGTAATTTATATAGTTCTATTTTATAGTGATCCATTATCTGTTCAAAAAATGTTCTATGTTCTGTGCAAAATGTTCTATTAAAGAAGAGATAGAAAATAAATATTTGTGTGTGCTGTAAAGAGGTTAGAAAAAAATGAAATCAGAATCGGCTAAAATCGGTATCGGCTGGCCTAACTCAAAGAAAATCGGAATCGGCCTAGAAAATTGTAATCGGTGCATCTCTAGTTTACATCATTCACCTGCAATACTGTGGAACTCCTTTTTAATGGCTCTAACTGGTTTGTGTCCAGGGAACACTACAAAAACGTTTAAAAAAACGTTTCAGAGTAAGTCAAATTCTGACGGTGTTTGTGTTGTAGCTTTTGCGTTTGTGTTGTAGCTTTTGTATTTGTGTTGTGGCTTTTGTGTTTGTGTTGTGGCTTTTTCTATTTGTGTTGAACCGTCTCGGCCACCGTAAAAATGGGATCGTGAGAGATACATAGAGTGAAGCAGGGATGTAGTTGTTGTAAAAGAGAAACTGGTGTTTGGACAGTGGAAAGGAGAAAGGATGAGAGGGGAAAGAGAGAGACAACAGTTGGGAGAAACTGAAGAGTGCGATGTTAGGATCAGGGGAATGACAGGAGACAAATAGCAGAGAGAACAGGACAAAAGGATTCGAAGACAGAAGAGGACCAATCGCTCTTCCTCCCTCTCTAAGTGACCAACCATATTAGATCAGCACCTTCTGTTGTCACAGCAGGTGTGTGTTTGTGTGTACCTGTGTTTGTTTGTCTGTGCCTGTAGGTGTGTGTGTGTGTGTGTGTGTGTGTGTGTGTGTGTGTATGTGTGTGTATGTGAGGGGGCTGATGCCAGGTAATTGCAATGGTGTATTAGGTTAGCCCAAGTTATCCCATAATTGGGACTGTTTGGCCAATTTTCACTGGTGTACGAACTAATCCAACTCACTCCCTTTCCCCCCTCTGTTGGGTGTGAGTGTTCTTGGATGTGTGGACATATCTATGTGTGTGTGTGAGAGGAGGAGGTATGTGTATGGCTTTAGGAGAAGTATGTGCATGTTCTCCTGGTCGTGTAGTTTTCAGCGAAATGAAAACAATTTTCCAGCCAGGATGATCTAGGAGCCTGCTTCCATCGAGAAATGTTTTTTCTATGAGAGGTCACGTTGGTGCATCATTCGCAACATGGTGTTGGCTTTCTCCGCCAAGGAGGTCACGTTTTTGCCTCCAGTCTGTCAGCAGGATTAGGGAAAAACTACTGGCCCGATTTTCATGAAACTTAGTGGAAGGGAGTAGCATGGACCAAGGAGCGGATCCGAATCAAGGGGCGGATACACAATTTTTCACTTTCGTTAACATTACGAGATAGGGCATTTGTGTGGTGTAGGAATAATTAGCTATCGAATTGGAATATTAAAATGAACACCCCCTCAAGTCGTAACATTAGCTGCGAGATGGGGCATGCCGTGAGGCTACATTGACATTGCTACGTTTTGATGCAGAGTTTTGAGCCAAAAGTGATCTCGGTGCACAGAAGTGTTTTTAGCTCCAGCAGAATAAATAATCTATGTTTAACCTAACACGCCCAAACCACATCTCTCATCAACATTCTCGTATACGGCATATAAACTCTGCCCGTTGCTGGTAGTTGTCATGGTATACGTTAGTAGCTTAGTCTCAGAGATTGAGACGTCATGACTGACAAGACCCAATCAGGAGGCAAAACGTTGGTGTCAGTGTTGGTGTTGCCAAAGTTCTCCGTTTGCGGCCATTGAGACTGAAACACAACCCTGGAGATTCCAAAACAAAACTGGGTCAGAAGTGTTCTCCAGTTTAGAGGCTCTGAAACGCTAGAGCAGTGTGCTAGAGCAGTGTGAATGTGAGGTGTAAACCATAGACTAAACCTAGAAAAAGATATTTGTTTTTAAACCAAAACGTAGCAATGTAAATGTAGCCTCAGAGTGCCCTTCTAGTTTTAAAAATGTTAAGTGCAGATTTGAGGTGTGTATACTAACACCAACACCTCCTGAGAGCAAAACCTTTGTGAGGAGAGAGCAAATGACACGGTCAATATCAATCAATGTCAGAGCTTTACAGTGTCAGTCTAGCTGCTTTAAATACAACTATTATGTAATGACATGTTGACACAATTTTATCATTGTCTTCTAGGATTTTACAATTTCACAGTCACATACATAGAAGAAATCAGACTATCAACAGCCAATTCTGCTCTAAACAGCACATTATCCATATTGCCTTAATATGCTGATAGTATTTTGGACTTTGTTGCGGATCAAAGTCTTTCTGCTTCCTAATGTTGACATATCTTTTAATGGAGCTTTAAAATAAATGTACACAAGTTGTTTGTCTAGTGGTTCACAGGTCACCTTAGCATTTCTCTTAGGTTCATCTACTTTACCTGTGCTCCACTCTTTGCATGTGTCTGGCTGCTCTGGCTCTAAAGAGTTACCACATGATGACGACCATAAACATACTGGCTACTTACAAGTGGCAGCCTAATCATGAGTACATCCACTGATGTATTGACTTTGGGGGTATGGGAGCCAAGCAAAGGTGACATTAGGATTCTTTTAACAAGTTGGAGAAAAATGCAATACTACTTCCCAATCAGCATATGCTATCACTGTAATACATGTACAAACAATAAAAAAAGAAATGCTAAAAACAATAACAGAATTACTATGTACATAATGGGAAAGCCTACAAGAATGTTGATACATTTTTCTTTCTCTCTCTTCATCTCTCTGACCGTTTACCACTTTCTTTATCACTGTCTTAAATCCCATCCATTCCTTTTCATCCATCATCCGTCATCATTCTTCCCAGCATCCATTTAATGTATACGTTAATCCATCCATCGTCTATTTATCTATCAACCCCTCACAACCTGTTCAACCAACTCTAGCTCCAACCCACTCTCTCTCATCCATCCACCCCTCCAGTGACATATCTACAGGCTTTTTTAAGATATTTTTTTTTTTTTTGCCATTTTAGGCCTTTATTTGTGACAGGACAGCTTAGACATGAAAAGGGAGAGAGAGGGGGAATGACATGCAGCAAAGGGTTGCAGGTCGGAATCGAACCTGCGGCCGCTGCATCAGGGACTAAGCTTCTGTATATGGGCGCACGCTCTACCAGGTGAGCAAACCAAGCGCCAGAGGCTTCGTCTTTACGTAAGAATGTGCTCATCAAAATAATGAGATGTTAAATAAGCTTTGAAAAAAAAGCCAGAAAGACAGTTTTCAATGTGAGCTTTCATCACCCCTAAGCCGGAGAAATTAATTGTTGTGGTGATATCAGCTACAGCCAGAGAGATAGCACGGGGAGTTCTGTGTGAAGCTATTACGGCCACTATCACAAACATCAGGTAGGCTCAGCAAATCCAGAGCCTCGCATACAGGGGGAGAGCGGAAACAAGGCTAAATAAAAACTTGTTCCGACATGGAACAACATACCACACTGTAATTTCTTAACAACAAAGGTCAGACACAGGTTTAAAATTTGTAAAATATCACTTGCAGAACAACTGAGCACCTGAATTACAATGTAAACAACATCTAGAAAACAGCATCTGAGGACGCTTTACGAGAGGGTACTGTAAAAGGGCATTGAGCTGAAAGGCCACTGGCCAAACAATGGATAAGATGAGCGGCCAACTGCAGAAGACCAAGTGAAAGGTTGCTGTTTACCCAATGTGAAGCAGGGGGCTGCATGTCCAGGAAATTTCTCCTTGACAGAACAAAACAGGAAAAGTGATCTTTGCACACTTGTTTTCAGACAGGTAAGAGGTAGATCAAGTGTGTAGGAGAATAAGGGATGAGTCCAAGTCACAAAAGCACCTCTGGCACACTGTTGACTATTATGGTAAATGTATTGATTTAGCTACATTTTGTTCAAAGTCACAAAAAAGTTGAGTTTTATTCTTGACAGAAAAAACCCACTGACAACAACAGCATTGATTAACAATTAGAGCTACACCCACATATGCATTTCTCTCAAAGCAATAGTCTCTCTGAGTTTTGTCTCTCTCTTTAACACACACAAGCACATGCCAACACACTTCTTTTACACACCTTTCTTTAATTGTTCAGCCTAAATTAAAGGAATGAACTGAACTACAGTGCTGAGTAAAGTGGTGCTTAGTTCAGCGAAGCTCAGTCCATCTTTAGAGTAGCCATTAGATAATCCTACAGGGGAATAATGTCTTTATGAAATGGGGTGCTACAACAGAGTAAGGTTGTGTGTGTGTTGGTGTGTGAAAGGGAGAGAGAGCTCTGTCAAATAGATAATCAAATAGTACAGAGTAGAAATCAACAGAACAGACATTCCCTTTCTCATTGTAGGTGCAATATTTAATATACTTTTAGTCTTTTTGTACAAAATAACTACAATATAAGTGTTGCTTTTGAGCCACTTATTGGTTATCTTAATAGCCACTGCTGATATTTCAAGCTTTAGATTAGAATCAGAAAAGCTTTATTGCCAAGTACATTTTTTTTACACATACAAGGAATTTGTTTTGGTGTTGTAGGTGCATGTCACACATTCTCTAAAATAAGAGGTTAAACAGAACAAAACAGTATGTATTAAAAATAACAGAATAAAAATTAAAATAAAAAGTGCAGTACAGCAGATAGAGTACAGTGGCATGTAGAGCCAGAGGTGGAGTGTGGAGAGAGTCAGGGTGGTTTCCGGGCCTTGTTGATAAGGCTAGTGGTGGAGGGGAAAAAACTGTTCTTGTGGCGTGTGGTTTTGGTCCTGATGGACCTAATAGGCAGGACAGCCCAGTTCTGTTTGTATTTGCTTTGAATGGTCCAAACTCCCAGCACCCACTGAAATTTGGACTCCTAAGAACTTAAATACTGATGCAGACTTGGTATTATATTTTTGAGACAGGTAAGTATACGGTTAGCCACATAAGCTACTAAGGTGTTAATACAGTAATACAACGTAAAAAATGTCTGACACATCAGAACTGTAATAGTGACACAAGCACACGTGTAGTCTTACCTGTGTACTGTCAGTACAACCAGCCCGGTTACAGACCCTCAGCTGGTAACTGTATTCCTGGAAAGGCCTGATCCCGCCCACATCAGTGAAACTGTTTTCATCACCACGGTAACGCTCTTGTCCATCCCGCAGTATAACATAGTGGGTGATGTCCCCTGGTAAAATGGAAAAGGTACTTTTTGATAATCAATGTCAGATATTCTTAAAATTTAAAAGGTATGAAACATCTTGCCTTATTGATTTTTAAGCCCAAATCAACATTAGATAGATAGATCCTTTTATTGATCCTTTGCAGGAAATTACAGTGTCACAGCAGCTTCAAGACAGACATAACACCACACATGCACTCAAATATATCCATACCAATAAGTTAAAATACAAAAATATAAATAAGGGAAAGTTATTTTTGTGCATTATAAAGTCGTATAGCAGCTGATAGGAAGGACTTCCTATACCGCTCTGACTTGCACATTGGTGCAATCAGTCTTTGACTGAAGGTGCTGCTGTTTATCACCTTCAGGAGGTGAAGTGGGTGTGCAGAGTTGGTCAGTATTGATCCTAGTTTATTTAATGTTCTAGCCCCTGCCACCCGCTGGACCGTCTCTAGTTCAGCCCCGACCACCGAGCTGGCCTTCTTGATGAGCTTAGACGAGCTGTGCGGACGCCGTCTCCCCGACTGGCCACAGCAAAAAACAGAGCACTGGCCACCACTGTGTGATAGACACTGCAGAGCAAAGGTTGGCAGATATTAAATGACCTTAGCCTCCTTAAAAAATAAGAGTCGGCTTTGCCCCTTATGGTACACCGCCTCCATATGGCTCTTCCAGTCCATCTTGCTGTCAAGCTGCACACGGAGGTACCTGTGGTTGGCCACCAACTCCACCTCAGTGCTCCTGATGGTGATTGGTGTTGGTTGGAGCTTCCTCCTCCCCCTCCTGAAGTCCACAACCATCTCCTTGGTTTTTGTGGTATTGAGATGGAGGTGATTGTCCGCACTCCATTTCACAAAGTTGTTGAGTGTTCCTCTGTACTCCTCCTCATCGTCTGCTCTGATAAGGCCGACAACTGTGGTATCATCTGAGAATTTGTGTAAGAAGCATCTGTCGGTGTTGTGTTGGAAATCCGCTGTGTAGATGGTAAACAGGAACGGAGCCAGCACAGTTCCTTGTGGCGCTCCGGTACTGTTTAGAATAGTGCTTGAGACACTGTTCTGCAGGCGTACATACTGTGGTCTGAGGGATAGATAATCCAAACACCACAGGGCCAGCGATGGATCCACCTTCATCTTTCCCATCTTCTCCCCTAACAGTCGAGGCTGAATGGTATTAAAAGCGCTTGAGAAGTCAAAAAATGTAATCCCATTCCGCACAGATGCATCAGGGGTGTCCAGGTGTGTATATGCCCTCTGCAGCATATAAATGAGGGCATCATCAACATTGATGTTGGGCTGATATGCAAACTGTAAAGGAGGGGTACACCGGCCCAGGTCGGAGACGGAGCAGGCCAAAGCCCCTGTGCCGCTCAGTAGTGGGATCACGCCTGTGAATAGACGCTGTAGTGCAGCCTGAGTAATACAGCGGGACCCAGTCTTTTTACACCCTTTCTACTGTTCAATACACAGCTGAGATAACACACACGCTCAACAACAATGTTACAGTATCTTACAGCAGCTTCTTTACTGCTTCTTTATTTCCTTGTTCCCATGAAAACCTTCAGAAACCAGTTGTGTTTGTTTGTCCTCCCAAACATGAATACCCCTCTACTGAAAGGAATTAAACTGAACCGCATCTACAGAAAAGTGTAATTTTATTAATGCATGCACACACACATACACACCATTAGGCCTGGCCGGTGCTTGCCATAGCAACTGGATGATGTCATCTCGTTCACCTAAGCGACTCCAGCGGGGCGGTGCCACTCCCCACGGTTTGTCTTCACTGGTGGTCACTGTTGTAACATCACTGGAGCCTCGTCCAAAGCTGTTCCAGCCTCTCACTCTGTACTCATAGGTGGTGAAGGGCTCCAGGTCAGAGTCTATTAGAGGGTAAGGAAGGTAGGAAAGACAGAGAAGGGGAGCAAAAAAGACAGAAAAATAAATAAAGGGGGGCTGCAAGAAAAAAAAAAATCAACAAATCCGTCAATAAGATAGTCAATACATTGATTAATGAATTATTTACCAACACGGCAACACTTAGAAGTGATTACATGTGATTAATACTGTAAGTGCACACATGGTAGAAGTAAAACAATCATGTTGTCAATGAATTGCAACAACAACTAATATTTATATATAAAAAAAAGTGGTTTGACAAAGTCAGTAATTATAAAAAATAATAAAAAATCCAACACAAGATAGACTTTGCATGTGTTGATTTATTTGAGTTCTTAGGTGCTTTAATTTTATTGAACAGTTTGTAAATGGGATACAGTTGCAATAGTATGTGGCTCTCGAAAAATAAAAAGATATTGGATTCAACATATACTGTGGACTCCTCACCAAGCAGATTACAAATGTAAAGACTTTATGTAGCAAAATAATTCTGATTGATTTGTGCTTTAAAAAAGGGCTAAAGGTTGTGACTCTTTTGTACAACATACACAGTATGAATCATATTGCAGATATGTCTATATATCTAAAATACTGTGTACTAATAATACTGTAGTTCCATCTTTGAAATTGTGTGTACTGGTAGTTGCATTGCCAACGTAAGCACGCATTATATGAACATATACCAAATATATGCACTAGTGCATAGTTGTTAACGTCAGGCTTCAGTAACGTCAGGTTACTGAAGCATTCTGGGAGATAGATTGTGACAATCCTTCTGGTGAGGTACACATACAGGAGCATATATACATACAGATGCACTTTCACACACGCACATGTGCATTATTTTTAGGAGTGTTAAGGGACTGCTGCTGTAAATGAGACCACGTTTTAACCACCAGTCTGGGACTCTTGTCTTTACAACTTTCAAGCAGCAAAACACACACAGTGACACACACACGTGTAAATAAAGCACTGAATGTGGATACATACCGAAAACTGACTATCTGTGTTTGATTAAGAACAAATTCCAAAAAGTATAAATATAAATTGGGTTATCCCTGGGTGTCGACAATACAGTATACCTATGTACAGCATTAATAGTACATGTAGAGCTATCTGTGTGTGATATACCTTAGGATTTTTTCCCAGTGAAGTATAGCATGATACCCTGCATGTGTGAGTGTGTATGTGTGCATGGGAAACATCTGGTGTATGGTGGGTGGCGACAGCTTTATGTGCCTCTGCCCAGATGGTGTCACAGCATTGCCTAGAAACTCTTATCCTAACCGCCCCATGCCCCCCCCGCCCAACACACACACACACACACACACACACACACACACACACACACACACACACACACACACACAGACAGACAGACAGACAGACAGACACACACAGTTCCAGAAACTAACACAAAGTAAAAGAGACACACAAAACCACATTCACCACAGAAGCACACTAAAATGGTAACTAACTGGACAGTAACACACACAAAAAAACATGTCATTATTGCAAAACCACCCATTCACACACATCCACACAACCAATTAGTCTTGATTAAACAGACGTAACTACCCAGATAAATAATGGGTGGACAGACTAAAAATCCTGACACAAAGTGCCCGCAAACACCAACACAGACATACACTCCAACTCCCTTTGGACTGATAAATAGTAGAGAATGTTGAAATGGCATTTAAACGGCCATCTCTAAGTTTTAATGACACACAAGTGTACAGCGCAGAGAGAGTTACCACGTTAACAGCTATCAATGTACACTGCAACAGCTGTCTTGGTGTGTGTGAGCGTGTGGAAGGGCATCTGTCTCTAAAGCCCGTTGATTGCAGCGGCTGATACATTTAGAGTAAATGCTAAATTGGTTTCCACAGGCTCGAAATTTCTATGAGTGATGTGTTTCACAGATGGCTATTTTCTCTTTGTTATTCTTCATAGTGGCCTGGAGGACTGAAGTGAGAGTCCCAATTTAGATCAGAAGCAGGGATGCAAATATATTATAAATGGTCAAAATTCTTAAAACTCATACATTAGGCTTACAGAGACATTAAAAGATTATGTGATTAAAAAGTAAACTTTAACTGAGCTGAATGGTGATGCTGCTGATTTTAGGCAGTCATTGTGTCTACATATTTGAACTACAACAGCATGTAAAAGTGCAGAAGGTCTGAGAAAACTAGATTACCTGTATAGGTGTATCTGTTGGCATCTCCGCTGTACATTACCTCCTCGTGTGACGGGCACAGGCTTCCCTCGAATGGCAGGTTCTCAGTTTGTGTGTGACTGTATGCCGCTGCCATTTTGTGTGTGCTATCACTTCTGTTTGTATGTGTAGACAGGCCCCTAGTGAGAGTTTCATGAGTGGTGTTGTTGGAAGGTGAGTATGTTGTGGAGGGTGTGTCAAGGTGTGTGTCTGCAGAGGGGACCCATGTGCAGGCGGTCGTAGATGGATCGAGGTCACAGGAGCCACAGTAAGATGTAGATGCTGCAGCTACAGGACACACAGTGGCCTGCAAACACTGGTGCTGTGTGGAAGAAAGGGGGAGATACAGATAAAGATGTAGAGTGGGGAGAAAAAGAAAAGATAAGAGGGAGGAGTTAAATAGTTAGAGAGCAGTAAAGAGCAAAGTCAGAGGAAGCGGAGACAAAAAGAGAGAAAAGTGAAACTATAAGGTTAAAAATCTTTATTTTCTTTAAGTGATTCGTCTCTATGATTGCACTGCACATATACACAGACCCTTACCACAGAAACCTTTATTTTAGAAGTTTAATATTTATTATCTAATATAAATTCTGAAGCGTGTCCCTAACACATAAACATGTAGAATGCAGCTATGTATGTGTGGTTAGCATGGTCCTTAATGACATCATTAGAGCTAATGAGAGTTCCTACCCTTTGTCCCTGTGTGTGCGCGCCTCTGTTTGTGTATGTGTGTATGCGTGTGCCTGTTTCATGCTGACTTGGGAACACACAAACACAACATGACCCCAGTTGATAAATGGAAGATGGCCCATTCCCCAATCCTGATGTGACGCGTGTGAGTTTGGGAGAGGGAGAGAGAGAGAGAGCGAGAGAGAGCGAGAGAGAGAGAGAGAGAGAGAAAGAGAAAAAGAGAGAGAGAGAGAGAGAGAGAAAGAAAGAAAGAGAGAGAGAGAGAGAGAGAGAGAGAGAGAGAGAAAGAGAGAGAGAAAGAGAGGGAGAAATTCTTTCTACCAATATCCAAATATTTTTTCTGCCTGAGTAGCTTGCATTTCTGAAGCGTGGAAGTCACTTAATGTCGGTATTTAGTGACAATTGACCTAATGTCATATTCATAGGTGCATTTTAATTGTTATTGACTCGGTCTTTCTGTACATTGCAAATTTAGTTTTTCTCTTTAATTTATGTCACTTCTCTTTTTCCTTCCACTAATATACACTATGCAGGAAATACAGATACACATTATAGATATAGCAGCCTCAAAATATTTGTCACCAGATTGATCATAAATTAGCTAAAATTTGTTAAAAGTGTTTCTAAAACACACAAAAATTACGACATTTAAACCACGGGGAAGATTAGACGGACCTATATTATGGCACAACTGGAACACTACACATGAAACAGACAAGAAAGCGTAAAAAAGCTATAGAACCAACTTGAATGTACACACCACAAACATTATCTCTCTCTCTCACACACACACACACACACACACACACACACACACACACACACACCTGTATCAACAGGCCAGGTGTGGGGTTGTCAGCACACACATGTCGTTGAGGGTCATAGCCAATCCCATTGCAACATTCCTCTTCCTGATGTATGACCTTTGACCCACAGCACTGCAGCGTCACTGTGGCATTGCCAGCAGGGTGTATTGTGGGATATCCACCATAACCCACGCAGCAAAGAGAGGTTGAAGAGTTTATATACTCCTGGCCACAGCAGATGAAACCTAAAGACAAGAAAACATGCATCATATTATTGTTTTAAATACATTTTCATTTTTGATCTTTCTGTTGCAAGGAATTATCTTTTATGGAACACCTTCCACTGCTCATTTACAGACTAAACAGTTGACAAGTGTGTTTTTAACCTCTAATTAAATAAACTACTTCAAATTTGACAAAAAATGTTAACCTTTCTATTCTTTTTCTCATCACCTCTTCTTGTCCTCCTCTGATTCTCCATTCGTAAGCAGGGCATCCTTTCATACTAATCATCCTATTCTGCTTCTTTCCTCTTCTTCCACCTCACCCTTTTTTGCATTTTCTGCTGTCCTCCTTCCTCAATCCCTTCACCTCCTCATTTTATGCTACCCATACTGTAAAAAGATCCAGGGCATGTGGGACTGTATTAACTCTCCTCTACACTTCCCAAACTCCCTTTTCCTCTTCAACCCCTATTTTCCCATCTGCACAGAAACAGTATTCACGCTGCTCTGAATATTAGTGTGCATCTTCTCTTATCAACCCTTATATACTGTACATCCTCCTCTCTTCTTCTTCTCCCCTGCATGTCTCTTTTCCTCTCCTGTATTCATCTCTTCATACAGCAGTAATATTCAGGCTATGCTGTCGAAAGAGTGCAGGGGGAGAGGAAGTGTGTTTTTCTGAGAGCTGCCATCTATGACAGTGATAGGTGATGTCTTTCTGCTACCACTTCACCTTCAGCAGCAAGGTGATATTTAAAATACATGCTATCACTCCATTTCCCTGTAAATGTTTTGCAGCTGAATATCAAATTTCAAGCATGTTTCCTCACATTCTCCAGCGCTTGAAATTTTAAATTTAAATAACTAGAGTCCCTTTGAATGATTGACAAATTTTAGTGTCTGCAATTTCTTTTTTTTAACAATGTTTTCAGTAATTTGTCATTGAGATTACAATTTTCAACAAGCTTCCCTATGTCTTCTTCTTTTACAAACCGGTCAAAAGGCCTTCAGATGTTCTCATACACCCCCAATTTGCCTCTCAATATATATGTCAGGTCTCGCCATGGACATATAGTACATTTCGCCATATTCTTGATCCAAGCACCAATTGCAGGGGCCTCCATTTTCTTCCAGATAAGAGCTATAGTCCTTTTTGCCTGTAGTATAGCAAAATAAATACATTTATATTTGTAGGGTTTCAGATTCTGATTTGTTGGAAACAGGTGCAACAAAATCATCTTAAGGTCAAGTGGAATGTTCACAGACAAGATGAACATAGTTTTATTGATTTGAATTTGTCACACTCCCAGACACAGTGCATAAATGTTCCTTTAGCCTTATTGCATTTAAAACAAAGGTCAAGTATATTATGGTTGTATTTATTCAATTTAACAGCAATTGTGTATGTCTGCATCAGCCAATTATATTGGAGTAGCTTTAAAGTTTTAGTGCGTAATGTTTTTTATATTAATGAACGTCCGTTACATTTAAGCCAACTGATACAAAGCTTATTAAGACTATAAACTCCAAAAAACTCACTCTGTATTTCTCAGTATGGTTATGTTCAAAAAATGGTGTCTTTCACATGCAGAAAATCGAGCGAAGATAATTACATCTTCTGAAGAGTCCATCAGGTTTTTTTTTAATCCTTTAATTATTCCTTTCTTTGCCCATATTTTGAATCCTGCATCCAGCTTGCCTGGTTTAAATGAAACATTGTCCCACACTGGGCTGAATTGTGACAGAGAGTCCAATATGTTTATATATTCTTTTACCTCATAACCTACATTAACAATATTAATTACTATAGGATTAGCAGTATGTTTTCTTAAGTACCTTAAAGGAACCTGACTCTATGTCCATCCAAGACGGAACATTTCCAGAAGAAAAATAGAACATTATAGTTCTCAATTGTGTTGCTAAATAGTACCAATAAAGATTTGGACATTTCAGCCCCCCAGTATCAAATGGAAGATACAGCAGAGATAAACGGATCGAGGACATTTCTTACTTCATATAAATTTCCTAAAGGTTGCTGTGAGTTTGTTAAACATACCTGCAGGTGGTGCGAGAGGGATATTTTGAAATAAATACATAATTTAGGCAATATGTTCATTTTTAAAACATTTATTCTCCCTATCATGGATATAGGTAAGGGCATCCATCTTTCTATAGGTTTATGTACAGCGTTCATTATTACCTCATAGTTTGTTATTTTGATGCCCAAATATGTAACATTAAATGAGAGCTTGAAAGTAAATAAGTATTGGTTTATATATTGTCTTTCATTTCCGTTAAGCAGCATTAGTGATGATTTTGAAGCATTTACTTTATATCCGGAGATACTACCAAACCGATTACATCTAACAGTGCTGGTATGGATGTGTTTAATTGTTTTAAGAATAAAATTATGTCATCAGCACAAAGAGCTATTCTATAATCTCTGTTGCGAATTGTAATCCCCTGTATTTGCCTACTAGATCTAATTGGTATTGCTAGTGGTTTAATAACTAGTATGAACAGAAGTGGTGATAGAGGTGAACCTTGTATTGAAGGGCTCAGACACCACTTCATTTGTCAGTTCCTCAGCTATAGGGATGAGATGTAATAGTTTGAGCCAGTTAAGGAAAGGATTTCCAAAACCAAAATCGAGCTGTAACGTCAAAGATATAAGTCCACTCCACCCTATCAAAGGGCCTTCTCCGCGTCAAGCTGAAAAAAAGCCATGTTTTTTTTATTTTATTTTTGGCAGTACAGTACATTGAGAATGTGCCTCATATGATGAAATCCTTGCCTTCCCTTAGTGCCTGCACATTTGAGGTAGAAAGACTCATTCTTGGTGGCGAAAGTAAAATTTTGGTCTATAGCACTGGTAAAAGGTTCTTATTCATTCCGGTTAAAAAAGCTGCTAAACAAGTCTTCTAGTTCTAGTTGAATGGCTAAGGTTACCTACATTTATTTAATACTATACTGACTGAATGAACTTGTTTCCAGTTTCACACAAATGTGATACGCCAACATAGGAGAGAAGTTCATTGTGTGTTAGATTAAGGTTAGGTCATGGACATGAGGGTGAAACAAATTTTGCAGCAGCTCTAACGGAGGAGCTAATAAAACTAATGAAATCTGAAGATTAAAGAGAGTAAACATGGCGCCTTCTCTCCATTGGCTCTCCTTATAACATAAGTTGAGCCAATCTTGTTACTTTGACGTCTTAGCTTAGTTGAGGGGGAGGACTGTCAAGCTTTGGCCTTGCAATGGATTAAGGCTATAATATTGTCCTGCTATAATACTGAGTCAGCAAAGTAATCCCCTGCTGTGAGGGTGCACTGAAAATACAAATGAGCATGGCATGGCACGGCACGGCTACTAAAATATCACAACTGTGCTGATGAAAAAAAGGACAAATAGTATTTTAATGAGAGTCCAATTGAAAATAAGAACCCCTCGATCTTCTGTGATTATTTACTTAATTTTTGTTAAATAATCTAACTTTCATTAGGTATTTAGCAAATTCATCCTAACTGTTGATGACATGCTGATCTGTGGCACTATCTACCCCCAGCTGTGTTGCCTATTTCATTTGACAGCAGACATTAAACACTAAGTCATTGCTTTGTATTATGGGCTTGCCTTTAATGGAACTACAGCTAGTTGTGGAGTGATATATTACTTATTGTTTAACAACCCAATCAGCGTTCACTCTTTGTGTACATGAACTGCTGTTCATTTAAGCAATAATTTCACTTAAAGGCCAAAAGTGGAGGATGGCACATAATTTCTCCTGTGCTGTTGCAGTGCATTATATCCTCACCACATCCATCACAGGCAACATGTGACAGGAAAATGCATGTGTATGTGTATGTGATTGTGTGACATAAAGGCAGTCTGACGGCTAGTAACTCACTTAGCAGCGGCAGCTGTTGCAGAGCAGGGGATTGGTGGCCAATTCCCCCAGCGCCTTACTTCAGCTTCAATGACGTGCAAATAAACAGCTCAACACTTTTCCAAAATAGCTTCTCTCCACTCATCCCTCGTCCTCTCGGCATCCTCACCTCTACTCCTCCCTTCCATCCGGACAACAGGCCCTCTGCGACTCGCAATTTTTACTCATTTGCCTCCCCTCCTTTTACTCACTAGCAGTCTGACAGAATCGTTCAACATGGCTCTGTTCAAACTCTCTGCATATCGTAATTCTCTGCCGTGCTTTTTTAGACTCAACTTTATCACCTGTGACCTGATTTTCTTTTCCTTTTTTAGTTTATCCATGTTGTACCTTGTTACTCCCTACTTTTCTCTCTCCTCAATGCTTTGTTTGAACTACTTTTCTGCTTTTCCTATCATCCTCCCATTTCTCTTGACCATGACTACTGTTCCCCTCTTCAACTATTTTCTCCTCATCCTGTCTTCCTCATTTCCACCTCCTTTTACTCTGTCCCTTCAACTATTGCTCTCTCTATTTCTCTCTCTGCATCCACTCAGTTCATAGGTCTACATCGTTTGTTTACTGTTCTGCAGCTAAACGTTACTATTGTATTATCATCCATTCAGCAGAAATCCAATCTCTGTCTTTGTAAGCGTTATCTGTGTATGGGTGTGTGTGACATGCCTGTACATTTGTGGTAATGTTTTGAAACACACGCCTACTATTTTCTCTTCCTCTCTGTAAGCTGTGTGTATTTGTGCATGCGTATGCTTGTGCGTGTATGTGTTGACAACACTTTATCACACACCTCTTGTTTTCTCTCTTGCATCCCAGAATGCTTCAGCCTTAATCTTCAGATTTACGTTGGATTTGCATACATTCGTTAATAGCATCGGGAGCGCCGCGTCAACACAAGGTGCTTAGACAACGTGAATTATTATTACGGTTTCAGTCATTCCACTTAATGATAAGTCAATATTTAGCCCTGCCAATGAACTACTGATAAAAATGTGTGTTGTGGATTAGGGTTATCCGAGCTCTCTAGGAGACCAAAACCCCTCCACAACTTTAAACAAACCAAACACTTTTAAATACCTGAATATATTACAAGGGTTTTGGCACAAAGTGCAGAGCAAGTGCACACATATTTAGTATGTGTGCTCGCATACCAGCACACACACACAGTCACATTGAAGAAGCACACACACTCATACGCAGAAAAGGAGCAAGCACATTAAAAGCTAATATAGTTATTAACAAACGACGCTTTGGACGATTTTAGCTAAATTTAAGGGGTCGTTATCAAAGAAGTTTGTTGTAAAATAAACTACATCAGCTCTCATCAAACTCTCAATAAATAGTATCAGCCACAAAAATCCAGTATTGATTGGGCTCTAGTACACATGCACACACTCCTTCCTGCAGTGTGTGTGTGTGTGTGTGTGTGTACGTGTGTGTGTGTGTGTGTGTGTGTGTGTGTGTGTGTGTGTGTGTGTGTGTGCGCGCGCGCGTGTGTTCTTGTTTAACTATATTCCTGGGGTCCAAAAACCGGAAATACAGTATACTTGTGGGGTCCCGACAGCTTTGTGGGGCCAAAATGCTGGACCCCACAAGTTAATACTTGGTTGTAGGATTAGGGTTAGAATTAGGTTATGGTTAGGGTGAGGGTAAGGGTTAAGGTTAGGCATTTAGTTGTGATGGTTTTGGTTAGGGTAAGGAGCTAGGGAATGCATTATGTCAATGACGGGTCCCCACAAAGATAGTGCTACAAACCTGTGTGTGTGTGTGCGTGTGTGTGTGTGTGTGTGTGTGTGTGCGTGTGTGCGTGTGCGCACTTTGTGCTCCAGAGGGGCCAGACTATATGCCATATTGAGAGAGGAAATCGCAGTGGATTGACTTTCTCACACAGCGCACAGTGTTCCCTTGTGGACACTCACATGTGGATGTTGGGGCAGGAAGCACACACACATAATCAAAGACACACACATACACACCTACTCTTTTCCCAGCTGACTGGTTGTCCTGTTGTCTTTCTGACATCTTTTTTTTTTTTTTTTTCTTCATCTCAACAACATTACCAGCTGGGCATGTGTGTGACATTATGTGTACGTGCATCTTTGGATGTAGGTGTCTTGAGCGTTTTTTTAAGTGCGTGTGCTGAGTTTAGGGAAATGCTTTGGTGGCAGTTATATTTTCACCACTCTACAGGGATTCACTAAACAAACTAAGACACAGCAAGCAGCTGTTTATGTGTGTGTTTAAAGTGTCTGTGAGAGAGAGGGGCTGAGATGAACATAAAAATAGTGATAAAGAAATGACCAACTAAAAAGAGTTTGACAAAGTGATGAAACAGGAATAACAATTAAAAGATTTGAAATGAGATGAGTAGGATTAGCTAAAATAAAGAATTTAACATACTGTAAATACCAAAATGTGTTTTGTTTGTATGCTTATCAAGTAGATATCCATCACATGTATTGGCCACAGAGATTTATACCATAAGTTTAGGGTGGATGAAAATGATGGTTATAGAGATAACCCTTTTGTCAATTACAGAAACAATTGTATCCATTGTAGAGATATTCTTCCCTCAACCCTACCAAAGACATTGGAGCTGACAACACAAGGACCTATGGCCCACCTTCTTCAGGTTATCCATCAATGTCATCAGTGTGATCTGGGAGTTAGTGAGTTTGGGGTGTGGCAGAGGCCCCATGTAGCCAGGATGCTTAAAACGAGCTGGCCAGCAAGTAGAGGTACTCTAGCACCTATATGTGTGTATAAATGCTTCCAAGCCTTGGATGCATCTCCAATGAATAACTCGTCCTGCTTTTCCACAGGGTGATGGGATGCTCAGTGTCAGAACAAACAACTTTTGAGCTCAAGTGCAACTTTTAGCAGAAGACTGGAGGCATTGTGAGGCAACGCATGACAGAAAGAGGCGTCTGATCACTCTGATCAGTCTTTGTTGCCCTCAACAAATTGACCGAATTCAAAGGGGGATTTACACAAAGCACTGAGACACACTGATTTTAATAGTTTGACTAACTTTTTGACTAACATTGTTTCAGTCCAAAAAAGCAAATTTCATCAGCATCAAACACCCCATGAATTAAGTTTGGTACTACTACTCTTTTTGTGTTTTAATTCACTCCTTGATGTTCCACTTATGGGATTGCTCTGGTGCCGCTGGAAATTCCGCCGGATGCGTGTACTGTATTTTCTGTTTCCTTCCGCTTTTTTTGTGTTGGAATTTTAAAGTCGGTGGATTTATGAGGACTATTCTTGACTGCTCCACAGATCTCTGTAGGGTAAATTGAGACAGCTAGCTAGACTATCTGACCAATCTGAGTTTTCTCTCGCACAACTATTTTGCAGTGGCTTTGTGCGGAGTTAAGCACCGCCTATGAAGATTCTGACTGGTTTAAAGAAATGCCATTAAACCAGAGCACGTTTTCCTCCCATCCCCGAATGCTATGTGGACTAGCCAGACCCTCCTTCGGCGCACTTTGGAGGAGGGTCTGGCAAAGCGAGACAAATTTACTCCCTACCCATACCTCGTAGGTATGTATTTCATGTTAACTTTAGAAAATTTGTAACAGTAACAAAATCAAGAATAACAAAAAGGCAAATAACACATGCACACGTGCACACACACGTGCACACACATACACACACACACCAGACCTCATCTCTGTGCTCCTGACAGCCTCTGGTTTGATTCTTGCCAGTCTTTTAAGTAAACCTAATAGAAAAGTCATCATCATAAATACATTAACAGAGAGAGAAATGTCTTCTTGTGTTCAGAGAGTACTCGATCTTCTAAAGTAGCCAGACGCTGCTGTTTGGAATGCACTACAGTTGGCCATTTGCTACCCATCATTGATGAGGGGCTTTTGGCAATGATAAACATGCACACATGCATGCACGCACGCACGCACGCACGCACGCACGCACGCACACACACACACACACACACACACACACACACACACACACACACACACACACACAGAGACAAACTCAGAAACGGAGTGAGAATCTTTTGGCAGAAACAATGAAAGGACGTGTGAGGGATGTGTGTCTCTTGTAAAAATCTCATGTAAAAAATGCAAACACATGCAGATAAATATATCATACAAAAAGTGAAGCATGCATGCACCAAGTTAAACCATGCACACTTGCACACACTTATACACACAAACGCATCCACTCTCACAACTCCGCCAGGCTCTCAGTGAGCTAGCTTAACTACTGGGATAATTTCCCTCCAGCAAATGGTCACCGTGCCCTTGAAAAACATATTTGATTATTACTTTTTCTCCCCCTCCTCTTTTTTTCTTTTAGCATCATCACAGCCATTTTCATCACGCGCTCTGATGATGGCACGGCAAGGCGCGTTAAGATAACACCCTAGCACCGCCAGGCTTTTAACACTTAAACGGTGAAAAGGGATATTCAGATTTGTCCTTGAACGTTTGGATGGGCCCTGCTGGGCTGGGACAGAGGGAGGGAGTAAGGGAAGGAGTTAAAGATATGCATACATTTTTAAGATTTACTTACTTTAAGAAAAAGTGAGGTGTGGTGGGCATTTATGGTAGCACCCACAATGAGAAATGGGAAAGGCAGGGTTGAAGGGCAGATGGAAGAGTTAAAGAACTGTACAATATAAAGAGTGTGTGAATGGGGAAATGATTAGTGGAGCACGCACTGTGAGGCAGGGGACTATGGGAGAGTCAGGGAGCAACGGGAGGCCAAAGACACCACACACGTTCCTTTAAACACCATCTAATCTCACCTAAGTCTAAACTAAACATTTTACATACAAACCCAGAGAGGGAAGAAAAGAGGAGCAAATGAAGAGCTTAAAAGTTAGTTTCCAACCTGCACAGGAGGAAATGCTGCAAGAAAACTGAAGCACTCCTGTCCAAAAACAAACAGTATTTAATCGACTTGAAAGTGAAATGAAAGCTGTTTAAACAAACTAGCAGATTTGGAAGGGAGGGATTTAGCATGGAGACTTTGTGTTACTGTGTAACAACTAGATACTGAGGAAAGGATTATAAAGACCATCTCAATAATATCCCAAAGAGTAAAACTGATCAGAGCAGAAGCAAGGCCTGCCATTTAAGATGGTATATTAGTGTTACTTGAACAGGTAGATTTGAATAAAGACACATGTAAGCAGGAACTTAGACGCAATGAATGCAGTTAGGCTCATAAATTGGAGGAAAACAGATTTGAAGCCTAAAAAGGGCACTCACGCCAAAAGTGCAAGTGAGGTGCAAGCCATTATGTGGCTGGTGTACAGAAGATAGCTGGGTGGATTAAAACGGAAATCTGTTCTGTCAGATGTGGAAGACTGAGTACTATAAACAAGAAACCACTTTCTATAATTGGGGTAAAATGGACAGGAATGATATCAATTTAGTTAAACCCAAAATAACATTTTAGAAGAACACTGTCAATTGGCTCAGCTTTGGGTTTGTTTCTTTGGGACAGGTGGGGTGAGGTTTCTGACCATGTGTGTGTGTGTGTGTGTGTGTGTGTGTGTGTGTGTGTGTGTGTGTGTGTGTGTGTGTGTGTGTGTGTGTGTGTGTGTGTGTGTGTGTCTGTGTGTGTGTGTATGTGTGTGTTTGTGTGTGTGTGCGCGTGCTGATACTGTGTGTTGCATATTTTATCACTTACATAGCTTGCAAGCTATGTAAGTGTGTATGGTTATTGTTGTGTTTGTGTGTGGATGCTTGTGTGTATATCTACGCGTGCACAAGTGAATGCAAGCCGGTACGTGTGCCTGTTGCCAGACGGCTGTCTCCTGGCATTGCTGTTCCCCTGCAGTGTGTGTGTATGGTTGTTGACAGTGTGGACGGTAATGTGTGATAGATCGCACTTCAGGGACCCCATAATCACATCAGCCTAACCTAGTCTATCAGCTGGACACAATGGGATACCCTTCACTCCTCCTTTAATCTGCTCCATCTAGCTCTTCACCACTCTTCTGTTCTTTCTGGGGTTTTTTTCTCTCTCACTCACTTTCCTCCTCTTTCTTTTTTTCAGTTTCTTTTATTTGATTCATATTTTATTATTTTCTGTTTTACAATGTTTAATCTGTTTCATTCTGTTTCTTTCCTTCAATCTTTTCTTTCATTTTCATTATTTTTATAATTTAAATTTGGATTCAAATGTATTCTACAGTTTGTAATAAATGTACAGTACTTTATTAAGTCTTTCTATTTCTTTCTCACTTTGTTTTTCTGTATTTTGTATTTTTACGATGTAACTTATCTGAAGGTACACCATCATTTATTTTAAATAGAATTGCATGGAATCTGTAGTCTGCTCTTGCATTTTCTTTCTTTCTTTTTTCACAAATCTGTTTCTAGCTATATCATTAAAAATACAAAACCCTGGACATGGTGAGAGGCAGCGATGGGAGTAAGTAGTGCCAAGGTTAAGTAGCATATCCTATAATAGGTGTTGCTGTGTGCATGTTGTGTGTGTTAGTGTGTGTTGAAACAGACGTGTGGGGTCGAGGTTGCATAGCTGGCCCCAGGGCTACCCGACAGCGCAGTGCACCCGGCAAATGGCCCTTACCCTTGCTAGCGCCGCTAGCCCTACGATCCATCATACCATATGTTCTCAATGGGGAAGCTAACGCTAATGACTGATGAGTGGATGTGAAGGGGGTACATAAAAGAAAGGAGGGGGAGGAGTAGGATGAGGAGAAGAGGAGGAAGAGTAGGTGGTGGGAAGAGAGAAGGGAAGTAAGAGGCCAGAGGAAAAAGCAGAGTGGGTGGGGAAATAAGTTGAGGAAAAGTAAGTAAGAAGATGACAAAGGAGCAGAGGAGATGTGAAATAAATAACTAAAGGAGATGGAGAGGAGGAGGAGGTGGGGAGCATATGCACTCCTTGGGAGGCCACCTAAAATGAAGGATGACCATCTAGCCTGTTCGGTTGGAAGAGAAAAGAGGATCTAGTGAAGGAGAAGAAAAGGAAACAAAGTAACAGTGTAGAATACTATCAAATTACAAATGATAACAGACATTAAAAACAGTATTGTTGTTTTGCTTTATTGTTTTCTAGGAACTTTTTTCCGGCATCTATGTATTTTTGTGTGGGTAGGGGTCTTGTGTGTGTGTTTGTGTGTGTGTCAGTGTGTCTGTGGATAGGCTAATGGAGTACTATAGGCCTGCCCATATGGGCCATTGTTTTTGTGTGATGAATAGAGTCCACGTGTCTGTTTCTGGCACTCAACACTAAGGGAACCCTGCCGAGGGCACCCTGTTGACTGTGTGTGTGTGTGTGTGTGTGTGTGTGTGTGTGTTTGTGTGTGTGTTTGTGTTTATGTGTGAGTGCATGTAATATGTTGATATGTGTAAAGGTGTGTGTGTTTATGTGAAGGGGAGAATGAGTGTGTATTTGCCCTGCTGTGTGCTTGGCAGTGCCCTCAACGGTGCCATCCAGAGTGTGTTTCATCATCATCTGCCATGACAAAGATGTCTAATGACACACACATACACCCACACCCACACATACACAGTCCCATCTGTGCCATGGTATCCGGGTGCTTTGGGACACTGCGGGAGAGGAAGAAAGGGAAACGACCCCACGTTCCCGCACCATGTGTCTACCTCAACCCTCTTTGCTTAACTCTCTTGTCCTATCATGTTCTATCTTTTCCCAACCATAAACATTAAGAAGTCACCGGGGACTAAACTCTGGCAAAATCCTTTTTGGGCCAGAGTAACTAGTTTTCTGAACAAAGGACCTTTTTGTTGATTGGATTTTACAATAGAGGATTTTCTAAATACAAAAACAGTTTTCTATCCAGAAGGCTCAGCAGCCCATTCAACTTCACCCAAATGCACTTTCATTGTTGGGCAAATGTCTTTTAATTTCCTCCCTTTTATTGAAACATAAAAATATTCTAACAACAGAGAATGTTAGTTGATATTCATATCTATGTGTTTCCTTTACTCACCTGGGGTATATGAATGCACTTCCCCCCTCTCAGCATCACCGCAGCACACCATTGTATCATCCACTATCCGGCCTCCACAGCATTGGACCCCATAGCCATCATGGAGGCTCCCACTACAGCAGAGCTGGCCGCCTTTCATGGAGTAAGGAACCCCCCCACAGCAGCTGTCACCCAGCCCCACTGAGACCCGGCCCTGCGAGTGGTCAGGGCAGCAGTTTTCATCTACAAAGACAAGGACAGATGAAGGAAACACTTGAACGACAAGGGAAAGATTATACTCCAGTCATGTAGAAAAGAGCAAATCCCATGTAAGTGAACATATAAGAAGTGATTTGACACTCACTGGTTTTAACATGAACATAGTATCCTCCACAGCACTGGTGGTCAGGGAGAGCTAGGAGCAGTTTGCCATCACAGCAGACCGGATTGGAAGAATTACTCAAACTCAGGTAACTTCCCTCACAGCAATGATGATGTGGTTTCTTAGTGTACAATAGTCCACTGCAGCAAACCTGGTTGACATAAAATTGCACACACACATACGGACAATGTAAACTCAATCCACACAGGTACAGTTATGTGTGTGCATTGAAAGTATGGGACTATCTGCCAAAGAGGAGGATATTGATCATCACGGGGAATGTTCCTTTGTAGGGCTACCATGCCTAAAAATGATTGTTTCTGGGCTTTCTTTATATACAGTATACCACACACAAAATACCAATTCACAATAGATGTTTGTGTACATGTTTGATATAGGAGATTTTGTTTTAGGTACATGAGTGTGGCTCTTAAGTAGGTGTGTATGTGTTTATTTGTAAGTGTGAGCTGAATTGTTGTTATCGTTTGTGCCATTGGGTGCTGTGGGGGTCTATGTATGGTGGGCAGTTTCACTGTGCCAACTTGGCTGGCATTCAATGACACAAGGATGGAAGTGAATGCAGATGACAAGTTAATCTGTTTAGATAAATTAATCACTCCGAGGATGCCCGTGCATCCAACGTACATAGCTTGCGTTTGGAAGAGGAAATGTGAGGGTGTGTATTTGTCTGTGGGCCTCTGTTTCTTTATATATGTGTGTGTGTGTGTGTGTGTGTGTGTGTGTGTGTGTGTGTGTGTGTGTACTAATATCTGCAGACTAATATCCTGAGGGAATACACAGCAACAATGTATTCCTCATTTCAGATCAGCAACCTGAGCAAAGACCCTGGATTTCTATCTTGTTTTACACATGTTGTTGTTGGACAGTAAATGTTTCAATAATTACTCAAGACAAGTTCTAGTTAAAAGAGGCGGAGGAGAGAGGATTATAGCAGAAGAAAGATGAAAGACCAAACATAGCAGAGCAAAGCAGGAGAAAAATTTACCCCAACTTGTATCATTCTCAATACACCCCTTATCAACATTTGTGTTATATCTTGCTTTTCAAAACAGTATGTCATTTATTATTACACAGATCAACAGCACACTCTCTAAATGTTGCATATTAAAGTGTGTGTTCCAGGCAATAGTCTTGACAAAAAGTGAAAAATGCAGTACTCCTTCAGAACAATCAATATTGTATTGTTTTAAACTGTAAATGTTGTTCCTTCCTTCAGCACATCAATGTTAATGAAGTATTGTCTATACCAAATGCATGTGATAAAGTACCAAATGAGCAGAACATAATCACCTGAATGTCAGGATGGAAGCAGGACGTCCCACACACACCATGAGTGGCAGGACACTCCAAGTAAAAACATCTGAAGCTTACACCACCTGACTCTTCCCCCACAGAGGATGTGACCCCTGTTGACCCAACGTCACATGGCCTCAGGGTCCTTCTTAAAACATCATAACCCAGCATGATCCCACTGGGTCTGTCTGGAGGGGACCAGTCCAACCTCACCATCCTGATAGAGAGAGAAAGAGAGAGAGAGAGAGAGAGAGAGAGAGAGAGAGAGAGAGAGAGACATACACACAAAGGACAGAGAGATACAGAGACAGAGAGAGAGAGAGAGAAAGAGAGAGAGAGAAAGAGAGAGAGAGAAAGAGAGGGTGTGTTCTCCTTCACACTCCTTTCACACTACCGGGAGGCACACAAAAACTTTGTCATACCAAACACACACACATGCATCCATGCATGGTTAATGCCTGACAAAGTTGAGTTACAGTGTCAGGGTGTGTGTGTCTTTATACACTTCTCACTATTGATTTTCCTCTTTTTTTTTATCTCTGACATCTTTGGGAGAGGGAAGACCTGTGTAGTAACACACAGAGTTACAACTTCCAGAGTCTTCTAGACAGAAAATAATCCACAAATCACTACTTCCTCTGCAACTGTAAGATTTGCAACATTGAGATTTAGGTCAAACGTGGGAAGCAGAGCATTTTAAGTGTCATTAAATTCAACTGACTGCAAATAAAATGTCAGTTTACCATCATATTTGTATTCATTTTGAAAGCAACTTCAAGGTAATATGTTACAGTACCATTATATAGTCAAAATACTGTAATACATTAGTATTTCTGTATAGTGTATATTAGTGTAAAATCTGGTGTTAAAGTACAACTGAAACTGTGTAATACAAACAATGTATAATGTTATTCTTTATTGATATAGAGGTTACTAGTGCTGATTAAAATTACATTTTCATTCAGTCCTGTTGTATCAAGCCCACATCTTGTGCTGCCCTCATAAGACAACATAGCTGAACCATTTACTCTGTTAGTGCCAGCTGTATTGATTCTGTTGTGTCAAAACATGCAAACCAACCTTTTGCGCTGCAGATAAACATTAACGATTACTACAGTCAAACCAAAGGCTATAAAGTTTCATGAACCTCAAACCTGGCATGGTTAAGATGAAATAAAGTAGAGAGAACATGCTGAAAGAATAACAAAAAAAATATCTGCAGTACATCACTGTATTACCTGGGGCTGATCACGTGTGCGTGCGGTGTGGCCAGGTCGGCAGGCATGTCCTCCACAGTAGTTGTCTGAGTAACATTACTCCGCACACATGCATACACGGTACACACCTCCACCTGAAATACACAAACAAAATAGACAACAACATAATGAACATGTTTGTGTGTCTGCCTTTCTGTGTGCATATCTGCTTTTGTTCGTGTGTGTACCTGTACGTTGTAGACAGTAAAAGGCCGCAGGTCCCCCAGCAGGTAGGACCCTGAGCTATTGTCTACACTGCCATGAAGACGGTCATTAAGGTAGATGTAGTAACCAGTAACGGCTCCATTGGGCCGTAGAGGAGGAAACCAGAGCACACGTACTGTGCTGCTGTTAACTGGAATCACCTCTGGGGTTGACATCCCGTCTGGCTCTGAGGATGGCACATGTGAGTACAGAGACCCAAAATTGTTTGATTCTTAAAGAACAACAGAATGTTTAACAGCTTGAAGAGACAAATATATGAAGATATGAGACGTGGTCTGTGTTTGAGATGTGATATGGAACCAATGCTCTCAACATCACACAAGTAAGCTTGCTAACCATCTCGACTGTTGCAAAAGATGGTATTGGTGGTTTCCGAGGCACATTTTCACACAAATTTATTTGACAACTGCTTGTACACAGTGCTTTTTAAAAAAAAAAAAAAAACACACAACTAAATCTTCAGTGCTGCATTAGTGATCAGGTCAAGCTTGTAAAAGTCAAAAAGAAAAGGCGATATTAAAACTGTGCTGTGACTATGAGGTCATGAGTATGCGCTGACATTTTATAACAGACATGTAACATAAATCAATCTAGGCATACACTTTTACCCATCTCTACTCAAGAGGTGTATGAACATGAGTGTGTGTGAGAGGGAAAGAGATAGGGATGTGTGTCGGTGTGCCTATAATGCAGGGTGTTGTGAGTCTAGAGACGTAAGGAGACCACCTGTCTGTCTGTGTGTGTGTGTGTGTGTGTGTGTGTGTGTGTGTGTGTGTGTGTGTGCAGTATAGTGTTGATAATGCTATCCAGCAGTAAACGAAATGTAGGACAGTGGGCTGGGTTTAGGTAGGTGCATTGGCAGCAAATGAATTGGGTTAAATTCACTTACCCGAGTGCGTTTTCACTAAGAATAATAGATTGATTCTGCATGATCAGCTCACTCCCTCAATTTTTCTCTGTCTCACAGGCAATAGTGAATGGCAGTCCCTACCTTTCTGTTTTTCACTGTCCTGTCAGTCAAATTCCCTGACTTCTTTTAATTCCCTTAGTTCACTCCTCTAAGAATTCCTTTATACAGCACATCCACAGAGGGCATTGATAACAAACTACAACTCCTATAATATTATAACCTATAGGACATGAGTCACAGATGAATAGGCAATAGGAATGAGTGAATGGCAGAGGCAGTAAAGGACATGGGAAAATATGACAAAGAGATAATCAGTACAAAAGAAGATATAGAGACAGTGAGCAAAATTTAAAGGCAAAGAGTGGGGGAAAGAACACGGAATATTGTTAATTTAACTGTATAACAAAATCAAGTTGTGAGTAGAAAAGTGAGAGAGAAAACCTAACTAATATGAAAGGTGGTGTGTGAGAGAGGTAATCATACAGACTCCATCTATTATTCTAAGTGAAAATGCACTCAGCTAAGAGAAGTTAACCCAATTCATTTGCTGCCAATGCACTTACCTAAACCCAACCTACTGCTCTACATTTCATTTACTGCAGGATGGCATTATCAACGCAATACTGCACACTGAGCTTCTTTCACTCATACACACACAGACACGCACACACATTTTACTTGACAATTAGTCTGGATGTTAGCATTGCCCTATAGATTGCGGGCCATGTTAGGATGGTTGGTAGGGTTGAGCTGCATTAGTTAAAATATATTTGGCCTTGGTCTGTGTGTGTGTGTATGTGTGTGTGGGTGTGTGTGTGTGTGTGTGTGTGTGTGTGTGTGTGTGCACTCTCTTATGGCTGTAAAATAATGAAATTACCTCCAGAGCCCTCTCAGTTAAACGAGCCGTGCTTTGCCTTTAGCACCTAATGATTTTCTAATGTTTTTAATGCACTTTTTATTATACTGCTCAGATTAGAGGGAAAGAGAGAGGCCTTTGACATACTGTATGATTATACTGAAAAAGAAAGAGAACTGCGAGGGGAAAAAAGAGAAAGAAAGATGTTTAGAAAGAGATTCAGAGTGAAATGGAGACAGAAAGAAAACAACAGACAGAGTGAATGGCCTTTGACATATGATTACATAGTGATTTGAAAGCTAACTCTTAAATGCTGAGAGACTGGGCTGAGAGTTTGAGAGGGAAATGGAGAGAAAAGTTGTGATGACAGTAGGATATCCTGTGCAATTCAGATCTAAAGATAGTAAAAGCTGACCCTACCTGAAAAGGGAAATACTAGTAGATTTGAGAACTGATATACTTTGCTCATGTTTCATTAAATACACTCTCTCAAAGCTGCAGAAAATGACATCCTGATAAAGTCTCAGGTGCTTATTTTACAAATATTAACTGATTATGCAGAGACGGCTAAAGCTGTGAGACGAGGTGTCGTAGTGATGTCTCTGCATGTTTCCCATTTCAACATAAGGGACATATATGATTTCACTTATTTTAGTATAGATTTGTTTTTTATAGAATTTTAGAGCTTTTTTTTGGAAAAGAGCATGTGATATATTGTAACTGTAATATAAAGTATAGTAATTATAGCCAGCATAAGACATGGGAACAGCCATGTTTGCTGTCTTAGACCGGTAGAACACTGCTTGTGTATGTGGCTGTGTGCAGTTTGCATGTGTTTGTCTGCGTGTGGTGCCAACAAGCATTTTACAACACCTTAAATCTGCCTCACACACACACTTTGTATTGATTTCATGCCTCACTACATGATGTGTTTAACATCTCTTGTGAAGCACAGAGAGGCAGAGAAACACACATTAACAAAGACACCTCTCTTGGATGTATTGAATTTGTGTATTGTACATGACACACTCATACACACATAACAGTATTTGCACAATAACACACACACACACACATATAGCAAGTAAGAAGGCAAACTTTAACCAACTTCTAAAAACAATTGTTGACTGAATATTACACAGATATACAGTACACATACCTCCATCCTCTGTGGTGACGTTAACTGTTGCCTTAGATGTATTATGTGCTCCGTTGGACACGTGTACAGACAACAGATATGTCGTGCTGGGCCAAAGGTCACTTATTACTGTGGAGATGATCTCACGGGGGAAAGTCAAAATTTGACTTGACTGGGCAGACACTATTGTCAGAAAGTAAGATTCCACCTCTCCCTGTAGATCTTGCAAAGCTGAGAAAGACACAACAGGAGAAGAAGAAGAGTGAGGGAGCAGGAAAAAAAACTACATCATTTTGAGTCTCTAATTTCACTGTTTTGTAATTGTCAAGTCACAGAACAATCTTTGTAGAATATACGGCTATGAAAGACCTTTGCTGGGCAGACTGTGTGTTTGAGTGTGTGTGTTTAAGAGAGAGGGCAATCTTACAGGGTTGTGTCCAGTTGACTTGTACAGCAGTGTGATTGATAGCGTAGGCAGACAAAGACGGAGGGTGGTGGGGAACACCCGCCATTGTCACTGCCGTAACAATTTCTCCTGAGGAGTAGCCCACGTCATTATGTACCACTAACTGGTACTGGTAACGGGTAAATCTGTTGAGAGACAATATTGGTGGTTTTGATGAGGGGGCTACAATGTGTTTTACTTTCCTTGTGAGTTAAAAGTTACTATTGTTGCTGAGAAATATCTTCAAAATTCTGAATAAAAGGCTTGAAAGTTTCTTCGATCAATCATTAAAAAATAGCTTGGGCAAGAAAAAATAACAAATGCTAATATAGACAAGCTCCTGGTACAAGTACTGACTTGTGAATCAATAACAAATAAACAAATAAATAACAGATACGATAGTGATGCTCTATAAGTGGAATGTGGGGGATCTTAATTTCTTTAATTTATCTATTTTTTTTACTGTAAAGTTACTGTTAGTCCTGCTAATATGGTAACTTCTATTAAACAAATACAAATTACATTCTTATAAAGTACTTTCAAACAACATTAAAATAATCCTGCAAAGTGAAAAGAGCTGACATGTTGAAAAGTTTGTAACTTGAATAAAGCACAGTAGAGACATAAACCCGAAAAGAGTACACACAGAGCCGCTTAGCAAGCATAGAGGGAAAAAAAATTAGCTTCCACCAAGTGCCAAACTGAGATTAGGGAACGCTGTGTGAAAAACAATTTAATTCTTTGGGATATTTGCTTAATGTATCTTTGAGCGGTATTAAAAGATCGGCATCAGCGGCAGCTCGCCGATCGGCTCTGCACACACGGTTTGCTGCGGTGCCGGCGTTTGCTCTAGAGCTCATTTCAGTAATCTCACCTGCTTAGGCCTTTATCTTGGTAGAACAATTTGGTGCCGGAGTAAACATGGAGCCAGCGATGGAGATCTTCAGAGGGGGGAGGGGACATGGCTGTTACCGTAGGGACCGTGGCGATGGCCAGGGGCTGGTGGGTTTTACGTCTGAGCAACTTGTATCTGAAGGGAAAATTTGAATAAAAGAAAACACACACACACACACACATGGTTGGATGTTTAGGAATGCATTAACACCCAACACATGTTCATAAATGCACCAATATGAGCACACAGACAGACGCTGTACCCACATGATGGCAATACACACATGCCTGCATACGGACACAAAAACACACACACACACACACACACACACACACACACACACACACACACACACACACACACACACACACACACACAATTTTAAACTGACTCTTCTCCTTATCGCTCATTTCCTCCTCTTCTGCTGTTTTTCATCATCTCTATTCTTTTGCGTTCACTGTATCTCACCCCTCCCTCTGTTGTTTTTTTTCTGCAGGGTTTGTGTTTTCCTCTCCCTACAGTGATGCTAATTTCTGCTGTAATCAGAAGAGAAGGGCTTAATGCCGCCTTTTAACAAACCCACTTAGACAAACACACAGAGCTGAGCAGAGCAGAACAGAGACATGCATTTTAATCGCCTGCCAGGAAAATGGACCTTTATTTTAGCCCTAATCACCGACAGAGTAGGACAGGACAGAACAAAACGAACCAGAATGTGCAATAGGACTGAGAAAACACTGATTAAAAAATTCACAGCATTTAGCTCATTACCAGGGCACTCATGTTAGCAGCTTGTTAACGTGTTCCTATCTGCTTGTTTGCTTAAGTTTTTCAGCAACAATTTAACATCTCCAGCGTTTGTCTCTCAATAACAACATGCTGTAGATGTCAGTGTTGGCTGCCTGGTTTCTAACTTTGGGCTTTAGCTAATTAATAAAAACACAGGGTTGATTCAAATTATGTAAAGCTATGACTGTTACACAGATTGGGGTCCACTCATATTAGCTCTTGATAATTACTAGTATTGGATTTTGGATCTGTATTTTCATGTACGGAACTATTTTAAACCGTCTTCTTCTTACTTTTCTTTGACTTGGTATATTCCTACGAGCTTCAGAAAGCAATAGATTTAGTTATGCATGGCTGATTGATAGTGGAAATGTTGACTGAATCATCATAGGATTACTGATGTGGACAGGTATATCGTACCTGGATACCATGTATATTTCATTGTGATATTTTATATTAATTAAATGGTGTGAATTCTGAATAATAAAAGTATCTCCATTTAACAAACTTATCATCCCCCCTCTGTCATTTTGTACTTTATGTTATCTCCTTGTTTACACATGACATGACATTGACAGACATTTTAAATATGACTAAACATAATTCTATCCGAAAGTTGCACAAGTTTTGTTTTCGTTCCAGTAAATGTAATGAAGTTATTGAAGAGCAATAGTACAGTTTTACACTACTGCATTCCTTAAGAAAAGTAATGTGATTACAGTAAACCACTGGATGTGTCTTCATTACAAACCACATGTATGTTCTTAAGCTCTTGTCATTTAAAATTACTTTTGTACTAGTGTTACTATTGGTCGATTGGTTGATGAGATAGAAAAACAAGGGAATTTGTCTGTGATGGTGCATCACTGCATCAGTGTTGTATTAATATACTGTATGTTCAACTTACAGTAAGCAGCAATGTTGAATGCCATCTAAGCCCAGTGGTCTAAGACTCACATCATGTGACTATGCCACCTTTGGTATGGATTATGTGTAATATCCATCTTACCTGATGTTAGGTCCATTGGGCCTGCTTGGTGGTTGCCAGGAAATGGCCAGGAAGGACTCACTGACTGCCACTACAGACAGTGGTTCAAGGCCTTCAGGGGTTGTGGGTAATGTAGTAGTAAGCGTGGGAAGGCTTTCTGTACAACCTCCAACATGTCCACCACCGTTGGAACACGCCAAAATAGTAATACTGTAGTTTGTGTATGGAATGAGGTCCGTTATTGTGACGTTGAGCTCAGAAGCATTGCCACTGTCATGGCAGATGCGAGGTTCTGGGAGGCGGATCTCATAGCCGTGGATTTCTCCATTGGGAATAAGAGGAGGCGACCATGCGACCTGAAACATAATTGTGTTGGATTTAAGTTCTGGGTTGTTCATTTCAAATAAAGTATCCAGATAAATCAGAGTACAGAGAAAACTAAAGGCCTAGTTCACTTGATCCTATCTGTCCTATCATTATCCCTGAAAAGCCATCTCATTGGTTGGCTGGACATTCTAAATGTTCTTGGCATGCTGAGGACAGCAGAAAGCTTTTAGATGGATGAACTACAGGAAGTTATGGCAAAGTGTGTGCATGTGTGTGCATGTGCAGAGTCTGCATTGTGTGCTAATGCGAACACATATCTGCATCACAGTGTAAATGCATGTGTAGTTAGTTAAGTGATACCAGTGATATTGTGCAGCTAGTATCCATGTGTGCATACAATGTCACCTGGGTATGTATCACACTGTGTGTGTGTGTGTGTGTGTGTGTGTGTGTGTGTGTGTGTGTGTGTGTGTGTGTGTGTGTGTCTGTGTGTGTGTGTAAAACTCTGTTGTGGGGAAAGTTAACTTGACGTTATATTGAGCAGAAGATTCTTTTCATCAAATTTAAAACAGGGTACACCCACACACAAACACGTGCACATGCACAAACACCATGCTAAAATAATGAAAACGGCTGGTAATGGAATTGCTGCATGCAAAAACAAAAGCTTGCTGTTGTTGAGCACTGCATCTGATTTGGAAACAGTTCAGTCTGTCAGCATTTCAGAGTGAAGATGAAGGTAACTGGCACACACACAAAAGGTAATGAACACACACGCAGACACACACACACACACACACACACACACACAGCTCTACACGTTTGAATTACAGATATCTATACAATGAATGTTTTGTTTATACATCCACACAAAAACAGTTACACCTAAATTCAACAATTGCAGGCGCAGACACACACACACACACACACACACACACACACACACACACACACACACACACACACACACACACACACACACACAAACAGTGTTAATGTTCAGAGCTTGTTGAGACTTATGCGTTTAGGTGATTAAGTGGTCAATGTTGATGAGAGTATTATGAATAGATGTCAAGAATAATTATTTCTCATGCAACCTTGATATTCATTTAACAAGTGACACTGTGAGGTGATACAGGACACACACGCGCACGCACACTGTGAGCCATACACACAACCACATATGGGCAGGGTCATGTTGAGTTAGGTAGCTCATTTCCCAAAGTGCGTGTTGGGTGTGCTTTGTGGTGGAAGTCATTTACAGATTGAATAGCCTGATGTAATCTGGAAATGGTGAAGACAGCAGAGACCCTGGGCTGACACAGAGCACTGGGGCTAAGGCCAGTACAGTATGTGTGTGTGTGTTTGTATATTTGTGTATGTGTATATGAGTGAGAGAGAGAGAGAGCAGAGAGAGAAAGAGAGAGACAGATAATAAAGTTGGTAGTGAGAGAGAATAGGGGTGTGTGTGTGTGTGTAAGGACATGGTGCACGTGTTATGTTTGTGTGTCTTTGTGCATCTATGCTATTATATTCAGAAAAAACTCAAAGGCACTGAGAGTGCCAACCTCTGCAGCTGACAATACAATTTTACAATCTATTCATACATGCATCAACGTTATCACTTACGTTTTAAGGTACATTTATATTATCATCCTGCAAACAAACTATCAGGATTTGGGATCAAGTCCCAAATCTTTTAGTTTTTTTTTCTGATTTGTGAAAAGTGAAAATTATGGGTCACAGATCCAAACACGACCAAAATCAAATTAATGGTTTAATTTGAGGTTCATCGATGTGCCTTCAGAATGACTAACTACCAGCTAAAGCACAACTATCTTGGCAGAGAGAACAAGTTTGAGAATGAGAAACTGATCACCAGCTGTGAATCAGACACTAACAAAGAAGCAAATACATACAATTAGAGTGGTTACCTTTTCAAACATTGCCTGTCTTTCTTTAATGTTTTTTTGTACCAAACCCATCTATTTTGTATCTGTGATCTCATGTTGCTTTATTGTAGAGATCTCTTTTTAACATTAAAGTCAAATAAAAAAACCTGCATTACAACAATCTATGTGTTGATCTCCATCCCTTACTGACTAACACACACACATCACTAACTATTCCACTCCCAATCTGATAAAGCCAAAAGGACACTGTCTGTGAATAACAGAGATACCATCTTAATATCAGAGAAGCAGACATTCAGTAGACTTCACCTTGATATCCTGACCAGGAGTATCACTACATAAAAAGAACATGCAAAACATGCAAATTAAAAAGAAACATAAAAGAGGGAAAGTGAATATATTGATGAGCATGAAGTGAGGTGAAAAAGAAATCATTTAGAGAATGAAGGAATTTACTCAAAATCCTGTCTGTTTTGTCAAGGTTACATTTGTAACCAGGAAGCAGGCTGCCTGTCTGTCCAATTAGCAACAACCAGGAAGGAACACTTTTCTTCTGAGACCTATGACCCCTAAAGCTGTGCTGCTGCAGAGATGACAGGGGCGGTTCTGAAATTATGACAGGCATTAGCATTTTCCTGCAGTTAGCATTAGTGTGGGGCTGTGAGTGCATATGTGTGTGTGTGTGTGTGTGTGTGTGTGTGTGTGTGTGTGTGTGTGTGTGCATGCATACAATATTGTTTCAGTGGCTTTCATTGATGGGCCTTGATGTGGGATTAGCCAGCGGTGGAACTTAACTCTGGTCCCTCCTTCAAAATGGCCGACAGGAAGGAAGCTGCCTCAGACAGGGTCACAGCCCCTCCCATTTTCCGAAGGGGACCTTGAAATGAATGTTTTTCTTTCTCATTAAATCTCAAGAAGGAATGACAGAGGAATCAGTGTGACATTGCTTTTGTCTTTTGTATTGTGACTGAAGTTGCATGATATGTTTTGTGTATTTTCTGTTTAAATTCTAAATGCTGATATTCTGAAACCTTCTATCAGTTGAATGCAATAGGATATATTCTAATTCACTATGAGTAGCAGCATGGCTGACTTAGATTATATTTGTGTGCTTCAAGAACATGTCAAGCTCTTGTGCTCTCATGCCAGATACAAGAGGGTTTTAGTGAACCTGAGAGAAGTCAGCTTTAAAAAAGGCGCCCATACCTGAAGTGACTCTGGCCCCAACACCTCCACCCTTGGTGGACTGAGGCCAGCTGGCCGAGAAGGTCTGGTGGTGATATTGACCCAGGGTCCTGCAAGTATGTAACAATATGTGGTTAAAGATCCTACTGCGAAACAACAAAGGCTGTAAACATTTATCTTAACGTTTGACAGAAAGCGGTGAAGTAAAGCTGGCACTAGACAGTGTAAATTGCAACAAATATACTTCTTGGGCAGATGTCATTGTTAATTATGGCCTTACCTGTGGTGTTGCCAGCCTGATTATGGAGCACAAGTCGATACTGGTAGCTAGTCCAGGGACTGAGCGCTGATGAAGAGTCCAGGAAGGAAAGAGGGTAAGGGTCTGGTGGGAGATGGCCCACTGTGGAGACTTGTTTGGTCCCAGCAACTCTGCGCTCAATCAGCCACCTGTGGCCAGCACAAGATACATTGGAATTTGTATACAAATACAGTAGGAGTGTCACAGAGGGATTGAAGTGTATGCATGTGATCATCTCTCACCGCTCCAGTGGTCCATTGGTCGAGTCCGGCGCACCCCAGGACAAGAGAACAGAGGTGGGGGTGTCAGAGTAAAGGTGAGGTGCAGGAACCCCTTCAGGGGGAGCTGGGAGGGTACGAAAGTCCTGAGACATCCCAGACACTGAACAACCCACACTGGTGCACGCCTCCACCTAGATGTTGGAGAACAATTTTGTCAGTTTGTGATTTGTATTTCTAGAGTTATCACTGTAAGGCTAGAAGTTTTTTATTCAGTCAGTAAATCACCAATTAATAGTGATATTTAATTGTTTATTAATTAATAGGATTTATTGTATTATTTCTCTGTCAATGATTCTCAATTCTGACACCTTCAACTGCCATGCTACAATGACTGTGGAAACAAAAAGAAAAATAAAGGGTGCTGCGACATCAAAAATTCATTTAGAAATTCAGCCTCATCTGTGACTGGAAACATATGATTATTCAAATGCTAATACAAAAAAGAAAATCTAATTATTGGATTTATATTCATCATAAAATACTCAGATAGAAAAATAGACTACTTATTTGTGACACAATAACTGTATTTACATATTTTACATTTTAAATGGCATAATAATGTTGAATCTATCACACTATACAGTGCGGTACAGTATTGTGTTCTACCATAGTAGCATTCTAATATATTGTACCTGGAGGCTGTAAGCCTGGTATGGCAGTAGGTCGAGGAAAGTGTAGCTAGTGGTATTCCCTGGAACAGTGACTGACAGAAGGGATGAACTTGAATCTGAAGTTGCACTAAAGAAACCAGAAATGCTGTGAAAGGAGTCTTGTTTTACAATATGTTCAGTATTCAAGCTGGTTGCATTGTATTCTGGGTGTGGCAGTAAAAGACTGGGGCTTGGGTTTACACTGGCAGTATATGGTTCAGTGGGGTGTAATGAGATGGAAACGGGGCCTTGGCTTGTATTGCTTACACCAGTGGATTTGATTTGGTTGTCTTCTGCGATTCCAGGCCTCAAGCTAGTGAAAGGGTGAGGGAGGAGGTTGGGTCTAGTGCCATGGATTGTGCTTGAGCTGTCATTACTGCCTGTGTTGACAGTGGACATGGACATGTGGCTTGAGCCTTGGGTGGTAAAATTGGATGTTGACCTGAGGTCATGACCTGAGTTGAGATATGCACCCTCAGTGCTGGGCAATAGGCTTGGGTTACAACCTGAGCTGGAGTTGAGGGTGGTGCTGGTACTGGAGACTGAGCTGGGATTGAAATCTAAAGAAGAGATGGAGCTGGGGCAAAGATAGAGGGTATACTTGATGATAATGCCATTTGGCTGGGAGGGAGGAACCCAGCTAATTGTTACACTTCGAGGGTAGAGCCCAGATACAGCTGGAGTGTCCACTGGTCCTGGACCTGGGGGTAAAGAGAAATAAATGGATAAATGACAAGGAGAGGAAAAGAAAAAAAGGCCAGAGATAAATATACTTTTGGTGTGTGTGCTTATAAGACAGTGAGAGAAAAGAGAGGAGGGGAATTTGTTCTAAAGAATTATTTGACAAGTAACATCAAGAATGACATCAGAAGGACAAAGAGTGATTTTGCCATCCCTATCCAAGGGATTAACATGGAAACACTCTCTCTCTCTCAATTTCTCCCCCTGAGCAAACCGAGATTATATTTATGGATTTATGCTGTACTTGAATATGAGTCTGTGCATCTTTCAGCAGATAATTCAATGAGGTAATGTGTAGGCCAGGATGGACTGCTGGAAACACTGTAGGCTTTGCTAAACACAAATATATGACATACACATGCATTCAAACACACTCATATGACCCATCATTTTAGTAATTACAAAGAGCGATACAAGTGGGGCATAGTATATATAAGTAATTTACTTCAAGTTTGAGAACTTCAGGTCAGGATACCAAATTTTGTGCAAATGTTTTATAACATATTTTGTGTTTGTGCTGTGGTCTCAAGTACATTTCTAATTTGGGTCTACTGTGTATTCATGTTCACTGCCTTCAATTCTTATGTCCAGAGGGGAAATGATGCTCACTAGTATTAGAAGTATGGCAGACAGAGATGCACATCAGAAGGCCACAGGCACACACAGTCACATGATACGGATAAGAACCTGCACAAGACTAGTCAGAGGGATATTTCACTCCACGGTAGCTCATTTGAAGGTAATGCCCCTTTCCCCCTCCTCCCTCAGCATTTACATCCCACTGTACTGCTCTATAATGGACACACACAGATGCATGTCCATATACGTAGACACACACTCTTCCTGACACACATTCACATGCCCACACCCACAGTGATGCAGTATACCAGTAATGGTGCTGTGTGAAGGGCAAGCAGATCAAGGTGACTGAGCGGACTGAGGGAGCGTGCTGCGTCGCTAAGTGCTACCGCTAACCGCTAACGGCTTTCCCAGATGGCGGTGTTTGTGTGTGTGTGTGTGTGTGTGTGTGCGTAAGAGAGAGACAGAGAGCGCGAGGGTGAAAGAAGATGAGCAGTTGAGAGTATGCATGCATGACTGTGTGAGAGATAAAGTGTGCAAGCATGTATTTGTGTACGTCAGCATGCGTGCACATAAGACAGCGGTTGTGTAAGAATGTGTGTATTTTCTGTATGTATGTGTGTATCTACTAAGTGATAGGCCTTACTTAATACAGAGATGCCAACTAACATTCAGTGTTTGGCCAAGGACGCTCCAGTTCTCCTAAAAGTTTAAAATGTCTCTTAGTCTCTTAATGCTTATCACAATTTAAATGTTTTTCCTCATACTTACTCATTTTTATACTATGATGATCTTTTTCAGTATGTCTTCCATGTTTAAAGTTTGCTGGTATATTTAGCATACAACACACAATATTTTACTGCTAATCCATACTGTAATTTCGTTTTAAAAAAAGGAAAGCAGGCAAACTAAACATTCTTTAAAATGTTGTTGTTGGTGAGTTTACTGATGAACCCCAATGATTTATAAAAGCAACACACACACACACACACACACACACACACACACACACACGCACACACACACACACACACACACACACACACACACAATTTATATATAATGTACAGTCAGACACACAGAGAGGGACATCACAAGTAAAGATTCAAAGTTACATAAAAATGGCAGCCGGCCAACCAGTCACACATCTAAAAAACCCACACAAATAAACAACAGTATAAAAATGGTGATGTAAAGCTTGGCTGATTTTACAGATCACAAATTGTCCCAACAACCCATTCTTCTTTCTACCTACATCTGTCCTTCTGTCTTTTCCTTGCTCTGACTCCTTCCTTCCCTCTCCCCCATCTCTCTCTAATTTTCTTCTGTCTCTCTCTGTTACTCAAGCTTTGTGTCGCGGTCTCTCTCCCTCTTTCACTCTCTCTCCCTCTCTCTGGTCTCCCTGCTAAATAAACAATGCAGAGAGTTGACCTTTTGGGTTAACAGGTTTTTATGCTAGCTCTACTCAGCACTCACACTGATTCAATTACCACCAAAGGTCCACTGAACCCCACGAATAACCAAGAAGCCCGTCTCCCTGTCTGTCTATGTTCCTATCTGCGCGCCTCACTGCCTTCTCGTCTGTCTTTGTGGAGGGTTGAGGTGTCTCTCTACCTGTTTGTGGAATTAGTCATTCTGCATTCTTTCTTGCAGTCTTTTTGATTATACTCTCATCTACCTTACTGTATGTCCTTCTGTCTGTCTGATCAAAATGTTTGTCTGTTCCAACAGACTGAAAACAACACAGGTAAGAGATGCACAGAGAATCCGATTGCAGGTAGAAAGTCCATAATTGCAAAAACACAATCCAGTCACCTTGATACAGCTCCCTTCAACCACCTAAAATAACCTCCGTTGTCACCCCCCATTCCTCCCTTATTCCCTCTCTCCTCTCCTCCCCTTCTCCCTCTAAGTGTTGAGTGTTATTTAGGCTTTACTGGCGCGTGTAAAATTCTGCAATTTGAAGGGCTGTTAAGTTTTTCAATTGAAATTTTCATTTAAGATGCAGGTGATGCTTTTTTCCTTTTTTTTTATTTTACTGACGCTTTACTGCTCTCTGGATAGGAGGGAGTGTTGAGGGAATGCGTAGCAACCCCTCTC